>NC_143248.1:1521864-1826236 GCF_009617815.1 Ciona robusta
CTGTGTGGTATAAAACCACATTATATATACATAGTATGATATAGTAGGGTGGGGGAAGATGGGACATATCCTGATCGTGTTTTAAATATATAGTAGTAGGTTGGGGGAAGATGGGACATATCCTGATCGTGTTTTAAACAATAAACAACGGTGTATGAAAGTTTTGAACATACATTTTCATTATTCTTTGAATGTTTTTTGCTTACTACCAAATTGGAAGAGAAAATAGAATGAACAGGTGTCCGATCTTCCCCTACCCCACTATACATTAACGCATTCAACTCATAGTTAGTTTACCTGCTATACTACGGTGGTGAGCAGTGGTTGCAAATGGTGGCCGATGGGAGTAGCTTGATTTGGGGGAAATGTCAGATCGTTTGTCATTTATGTCAACTTGAGAAACATCATTTTCAGTGTCGTCTTCTTCTATGTCTTCAATCTATTTAAAACAGATTATTGTATAGTCGGTTGGGTAAGGATGGAACATGTTATTATCCTCTTTTTACGTCGCATTTGGTAGCAAACAAAAATATTTACAGAATTATATAGCTTTTAAATGCCTTTTCTTTACTACCAAATAAAAAGATAAAAGAATGAAAACAGGTATCATTTTACTATAGTATAGTAGGGTGGGGTAAGATGGAACACCTTTAGCACATAATATCTAAATGTCCTGATGGTGTTTTAATCATTCAACAACGGTCTGTGGGACTCGTAAGGATACGGTTTTATAAATTTTTGAATGTTATTTCTTTACTACCAAATGGGACGGGAAAATAGATAAAAAGGTGACCCATCTTCCCCCATCCTACTATATATTAAAAATATGGCCATATATACATATGTTAATAAACAGAATAATAAAACAAATCTACACTTTTATTATTATATTTAATGTACGTACTTCTATATCATCAAGGGCAGAAGTATTGCTTTTTGATTCTCGTAGTGCAGGAAGTCCACTTTGCTCTTTACAACTAGCAAGATGAGGTGTTGTTCTTTCGGCGAGTCGAACCATTTTCTACGAGTTGAAACGAAAGTGTTAATTTAGCTGAACAGTAAATTTTCTCGAAAGTCGACAAGACAGCAATTGCTCCAACCCAGTGGTCACTAATAGGTTGCCAAAGAGGCACGAAGTGTATGAAGCAGAAACCCCGTGTTATAACGACTGTCGTTTTCTGGCCACGTGAAGAAAAAGCAAAAATTACAATAAACGTTTCAGAACCTATAATATATATAATATATACAATATACTTTATTTTCCACCCAACGATTTCTCATTGAAACATCAATTTCGCCTTCGTTTCCTCTGTACTTGTTTATTCGACACTGGTGGCGCTGGTGAGGGTAGCTCGTGACGTCATTTCCAGGTTGCGACACTTCCGAGTTACTTACGGTCTCTCGTGCAGCATTTGTGGGGTGGTAGGCCCACGGTGGAGTAATGGGGTTAACGGGTAGATGGTCCCACGCCGATTTTCGCCCAGGATTGCTGTGGAATTATAATTAATAAAACAGTTTGAGCCATAAAAACAGCCTTACTTTATTTTAGAATACCTTTTTCTGTGCAGGTGCACCCCTGCGGGTATTTCCCTATCGGGGTTTCCTGTTCCAACGCAACCTGGACCACAGCCATATATATCCACAGCAACTGGTACGTAGTCAGAACTTGCAAATGAACGATAATCAGAAACTGGTTTGTAGGGTTCAGCTGCTGGCTTTTCGCTATGAATAAATGAATGAAAAAATAAATGAAACTTTTTCAGTCTCGTGTGGCAGGACAACGACAGTCGTTATTCCATGGGTGTTTCGTTTCATACACCTCGTGCACGCTTACGAGTTACCACGTAAGTAACTTCAAACATTACACTTCTTGTACTGTGGTGTAAGATGAATATAGCGTTAGGACATATTAACCCCCACAACGACGGTCTTTTGGAGTAGTGGGGATACGGTTATATAATTCTGTAAATATTCTTTGACTACTAACAAATAGATAATAAATGAATGAAAACATGTCCCATCTCACCCCAACCTTACAAAACTTTACAATTATCAGTTCTTGGAACAATTGCTTTTATATACTTACTGTGGCGGATATTGTTGCGACATTTTATATTTCGTATAATCCCGTTTATCATCCAACGACACTACGTCACGCTTCTCAACAATTTGCCCTGTGACGTCACAGATGATATAATTGTTGCCAGCTGGCCAGCAAGGCCAAAGACCTGAAAGTAGAAAAAAATATAGTATAGGTAGCATATTGAATAAATAATTTAGGTAGTATATTGAATAAAAATATGATCCATAAGGTCTGTAGCCCATATGCAAGTTGGAAACTGCTATCTAACTAAAACCATTTTTCTTTAGTAAAAGTAGTAAGACAGTTGGCAGATTTTACATTTAAATGCATTATAGGATGCTGGTATTCATTCTATATTCTACATAGAGCTCATAAACGGCGAGCTGCAGTAAGATATAATATAGGGTGAAGACGGGACACTTTTATCACATAATGTTCAAATATCCTGATTGTGTTTTAAACAATTAACAACGGTCTATGGGAGTTGTGAGGATACGGTTTTACAATTCTTAGATGATTTTTTGTTTACTACTAAATGGGACATGGAAGTAAAATGAAAAGATGACCCATCTTTCCCCATCCTACTATATATAGGATTTATAATAAAGACTATCAAACTACTTTTAACCGTATTACTTAAGCTATTATTTTTTTAATGTTTCTTATTGAGCATAAAAAGACTTACCTGTAACTTTATGGTCGTGCCCTTTGGGTTGATTTAACGGGCACGTCATTTTCGTTTCAGGTGTTTGTTTTTGTGTTTTTTCGTCTTTATCATTATCTTAATGGAAAGAGAAGTAGTTACAAAACTTTTTTCAACTATTTTTTAAACATTTAAAGGCGATTTTTTCAATTGGCTTTATTTTTTAAAATTTAATTGAAAAAAATTGTTTCTAATTATAAAAGACTTTTTTTACCCATTTTGACCCAATTAAAAATAAAGAATATTTTTCAGTTAGTTTTAGGAATCCAATCTTAACTCACTTTTGCTTGAAGGACTTGGCGCTCGGAAGTCGTTCGCGTAAGATGACACTTTGTATCGACGATGGACGACCCCAGCAAGCCCTTGCCGCGTGGTGTCGCACAAGGGCGTGGACTGTCGAAGCTCGTTCGGTAAAGGGGGGACTATAAAAATAAAATAAAAACTGAATAATTTTTAAAAGTTTTTGAATTGTTTGGAGGCTATAGTTTAGTGTGGCTGTATGAATAGAAATAGCCAACGCAGTGGTTAAGGCCTCGCCTCCTAACAAAAATATACTGTGTTCAAGGATTAATGCAGCCGTTAGTTTGTTGCGCGTTTTTGACCAAGACACTTAACGGTAATTCCTCTAATACAGCGGTTACATATGGTTGTCTAAATATGCAGTCAAATAAAAATCAGGAAAAAATTAAAAATCTGAACACCCACAAAGGTATACAAATACGTGGTAACTCGTAAGTGGGCACGAGGTATAAAACAGAAAACATACTTGCGTGTTCTGCTCTGCTGCGAGGAAACATATCATTTATCGAGCTGTGTGAAGAGTAGCAAGGTTCTTGATAGAAATGGTTATCTTCTTTCATGAGGCTGTTTAGCGTAAACAAACTATAGACTTTAAAAAACAGTAAAATTTTTCAAGGCAATTTAGAATGCGGAATAGGTTTTATAAGAACAAAGTAGCATGCCAAGTTATGAAGTTGGAAGTTACTTCTGACGTCACAACCATAATTATGACGTTATGACCCTTATTCCATCCCCGTTTTTTTGCAATTTCTTTATCTATTTCACATAAAATGTAAAATTAAAATTTTAAAACTATTTCAGATTCTACAGTACTTACGCTATATTGATACACAGGTTAGGGGATAATATAAACTCATCGTTCTGACGAAGCTTGCTTCTTAATAGTGATGTAATCTTACTCGGCTGTACTACACCATGTCTGTAATAATATACGGATTTACTACAAAAGTCAAAACACAAACAATTAATTTCAAACTTATATAACATTCTGATTTTTATTTTGTGTTTTAATGAATGGCTGAGAATTCAGACTTCAGAAACTTATAATGAATCACTGGGTTGGAGAAATCCCGTTAAGTGTCTTGCTCAAGAACACATACGCCAACAATGGTAGCAGCGACGAGCCTTGAACCCAAAACCTCTGTTTATCACTTTGCCATGGCGCCGGGAAAGCCAATTTAAATAAAAATAAATTGACTTACATCATTTTACCACAGCTTGATAAATAATGACGGTGGCTTCTAGGTAAGGGTAATTCCCGGTGATTTTGCTGCCGGATTTTCCCCAACATGGGGAGTTTCCCTATTCCACCATAGTCTGTTTGGAATGAGCCCCATTCGAAACGTGGAAATCGACGTGAAGTTCCTTCGGCTATTATTCTATATAGGTCATAGGATAAGATATATAGTAGGATGGGAGAAGACGAGATGCCTTTATATTCTATTTTTGTCGTCCCATTTGGTAATAAACAAAGAACATTTTAAGAATTATAAAACCACATCCTCACGACTCCCATAGATCGTTGTTAGTTGTTTAAAACATGGTCGGGATTTTGGAATATTATGTGCTAAAGGTGGAAACCGTTAGCGCACAATATTCAATACCAACTAGGACAATAAAAGAACATTAAATCATCTCCCATCTTACCCCTGACCTACTTATATCAAAATTATGGCATATATATAGGAATACAGTTTAAATAACCAGTTTATAAATTAAAATGTTTTGTATGCCTAAATTCGCTAAATAAACGTTAAAGTTACTAAAAACTTACGTGTTATAAAGATATACCGTAGTTATATACGTGAAGCAGTTTCATTAGGCCTATAATCGTATGCAGGTCAAACACTAAATGCTTACCGACTTCTAGCAACAGTATCACGGAAAGGCAGTTGCAGAGGCGTTATTAGGTTCGTGCTTATATAGGTTGGGGAGATTTTGTGTCGGTTCCAAGTAGGTAGCTGCTCTACATTGCCACATATTAACGAAGACATTTCAGATCTTTACAGATCGGCTTAAAACTTGTTTATGGACAATAACAAAGAAACGAGACTGTTAATAACGATTACATTGGTTACGCCAATGGTTGGGTATTAAAATGAGACGAAATAAATGTTGTTACAAATTTCATACAGCTATGATGTCATAAAAAATAATGTTAAGACATAGTTTGAAATTGGACTAGTCATAAAAATTTCATAGCAGAAATATTATCTCTATTCGAGCACAAAGGGTATTGTTCGTCAGAGTATGATGTCATAAAAGCAAGCCTGCCAAGAAAGGCAAATAATTTTGGTGGTTTCAAATATCATAAACGTATGTTCAGTGTAAAGAGTGCATGTTGGCTTAAGTTGAGTCTGTTTATTCGTGTTATGATAGAAGATTAGTTGAATAAAGAACCAAGGCAGTTTTTGCCCATCGAAGTCGCCTTCGTTGTGAATAAAGTGAATTTTCGTGCCGAAAAAAATCAAGTAGGAAAATGCCTTCTGCTGTAGTACCTGTACCAAAAAGAAATCCGACTGGACAACCTGGTGTGGTCGGTTTACGTAGCTTGCCGCATGCAAAGTTATCATACTATGCTCGTACGCCAAAGCCAGACCCATTTTCAACTGTGTGGTTGCCCATGAACGCCAGCAATCGGATTGTCACCGATAAAAAGCAAGATATCATGCACATGTTTTACTCCAGGCACTTGCAAGATAACGCTGGACAAAGCGACCGGCCAAAAACAAGCTTTCAGCTGGACAACGCTCTCAGCATACCGGTAGCGCATACTGAAAGCACCGAAAATCTAGAAATGCCGCCTCCAAAAACAGCAAGCCCACCTGACAGTGTAAAAGCGGCTATGTGGATGACAAGTGTGAATTCTCTTGCACCGTTTGCCAGTCTTGGAAAACCGACCTGCGGTTATTTCTTTTCAAGAGTAACAGACAACAAGAAAAGACTGACCGGTATACCACCTACAAACACCGTAAAGTGGCGATCAAACACCTCCGTCTCCCAGTAGTTTGCTCGTAACAGTAGTTTGTTTGCAATAAAAAGCTTTTAAATGTGTCATTTAAATGTTCTTGCTTTCACAGCCATGGCTTAAACGAGAATTCCATAAGCTCTTTGCTTTCTGTAATTGCACACTTCAACGTAAATCAAATAATAAATCAGATAGTCGAGTATTTGGCTTTAAGTTTTAGGTAAACAGAATATTTCACTCAATATTAGCTTTGGTGGGTAAGGCGGTATTACAAGCACAAAAGGCGTGTGTGTTCATATCGTATTTCAATATCATTTAATTAGCGTAGCTAAGAATTTAATACGGAGAACTCTATGCATAAAGGGTGGGGGGAGATGGGACACCTAAGCACATAATGTCTAAATATCCTGATCGTGTTTTGAACAATTAACAACGGTCTATGGGAGTCGGGAGGATACGGTTTTGTAATTCTTTGAATGTTCTTTGTGTCCTACCAAATGGGCGAGAAAATGTAATGTAAAGGTGTCCAATCTTCCCCACCCTACTATACTATTCGTTTTCGGGGCAATTACCGGTATAGCACACAGAAAGATTTTGTTACCGCCTTGTAACCCGAAACTGCCGAGCTGAAATGAAGCGCTGACCTGCGGGTCGTGGTACACATGTGTTCTATGTACGGTAGAATGCTCGCAAAAGAAACCTTTCTATTCTGAAGCAGTCCGCTTTTGAGTCTCAAGGTCGGCAAGACTTGTAGGGACAAATAAATAACAAAACCTCCAACAGGGCGGAATAATCGGCGGTCGGTAGCCTACTTCTAATTCAGAATACGGGACTTTTTATTGGTCCGTTATTTTGTAACAATAATAAATGAATGGAACTTAGTTTATTTCGCATGGCCAGAAAACGACAGTCGTTATAATAAGGATGTTATGCTGTATACTGTGTATAGTATACACATTGTGCTCACCTACGGGTTGCTATGTATGTAATTTTGTGGGCGTTTGTTTTTCTGTATGAGTGACAATTTGGACAACACATTATTAACCACTGGGTTGGAGCAAATGCCGTTAAGTTTCTTGCTCATGAACACGTATACACTCACAACGAAATAGGCCGGCTTCCCTTGTTTTTTATTCAAAAACTTAAATACACGAATGCCAAAGCGAGACGCGTAGAACTGTCACCCGGATAGATGAACACCCGCAAAGCTAAGAAGGGAGTGCATAGTGTGAAATTGTTAAAATTAAGAGGCGTGAAAGATTGGCGTATTGCGTTTAGCACTTACACACATTACACAACACAAGCGAGATCTAGAAAATGCATACACCAAGCACGTAGTACCAAAACAGGAAAACAACAAATTTTATTTATTTTTTTTACTCTTTCCCACTTTCCTATCACTCTCAAGGACTTTTACTTTTGCATCTAGTCGTTTTTTGAGTTGAGCCCGTTTTGTAAGGTCAGGGATTCGATCCGGCACCCCCCCACCGTTATACAGAACACCATCTCTACTTATTTGACGACGGGCATTAATGTGTGCCTGCATGCCACAACCATGAACCTAATAATAAATATATTAAACAGAGTTTATAAATAGACATACTATTATTTTGGTGAAATGGCGGTAAGCTCTTTTTTTGTTTGAATTCGGAATCTTACAAAAAACAAACACATATAAGGTTGAATGGGTGCAACATATTTGAGTACGGCTGCTCTGTTCCACACTCCTTATGCCCGTTTTTTGGTACCACGTTTTGTAATAAATTTAAAGGCCATTTTTCTTTGTTATTTATGTACAAACAAAATTTTAACAGCGTAATATGAATTACTGGATTGGAAAATTGCTGTTAGTTTTATGCTTGAGGAAAAATACACCAACAACGGTGGCAACATTAAGCTTTGAAGCCATTTCCTCTAGTACGGAATCAAGTTCTCCAACAATGGCACCAAATGCGGTAAATAGAAAAAGGGCAGGAGGTGTATAAAGTCACCCATACAGGGTCCAATAACTTCAATAATACAGTTATTCTTTCACGAAAGGTGAATAGAGAAAAGGGGCACAAGCTATATAAAGTCAGCCATGTAGTGCAGAATAGGCCAGTTATTCCACCACAAAAAGAATAAGTAATAAAAAGTTAAAAACTGCTTACTTCTGGTAAATGATGCTTTAAACAGAAAGTTTTCTTGCATATTGGGCAATGCTGGCCAGTAGTGGTTACGTAGGTATGACAGTTGCCATGACAACAAACTTTATTTGATAAAATAGCTTCATTTAACAAGGTGTCAAAATCATCTCCAATATCAGTATTGTGTTTCTGAATAAAATGAAAAATATTTATAAACTAAAGTAAAAAAACAAAACCCATGTAATTTCAGATGTGGTAAATCATTAGCCAGCATGAGGTGTGAAATAAGACTAAGTCAGAGCAATAAAACACAGTAATTTTTCTGTTTATTGCCTGTTATTTTACCTTAGCAGCTTGTTTAGATGTTTTCTTTTTCTTTGACTTGGCGGATTTTGGGTGAATTTTTTGTTGTTGATCTATTTTTAAACTTTTTGTTTCTTGTTTCATTCTCATTATTCTCTCACAGTGTATTTGATGCATTGTCATATTATCTTCTGGCAGATTTTTCCCACATTGCGAACAAATAGAGTATGGCACATTACTTAATGTACCCTGGTGTGGCACTTCTTTCGGTAAGTCAGTTGAAACTGGAGTGATTTTTTTACCAATATCTTTTTTCGTTGGAACAACAGATTTTGGCTGAGAAATTGGCAAAACTGTAGAAAAAAATACAAATTTGCCAAAACAATTTTACAATTGTAGGTCATATTTAGAAAGTATTTAAACTAAGACTAAACTTACCCTTTTCTGTATTTGAAGATTCTTTTTGTTTTTTCCCGCCAGTTGCTTCAAGTGTATTAGTAGCAGGAGTTACAGTTTCCAAACTTGAGGTATTTTGTTTCTGAAAACTGACCACGACGTGCCTATCTTTATCCTCACCTAAACTTCCATGCCCCAAACTCATTTCTTCACATAATTCATGCACTGCTTTACGCTCAGCTGAGTTGAGAATGGACGGGAACGCTATTTCTAAACTATCCTGTGCTTTCCTTACAACTAAAATCTTAGTTTTAGCCAAAGAGCAATTTTCAGTCACAATTTGCTGCAAAGTTTCTTTTGAAAAATCAAAGAATGTAGTTTCGGGTGGATCAGTCTGTGTTTTCTGCCATTCCAGGAGCTGCAGTAAGATTTTCTTATATTTTTCCTTAATTTCCCACAGTGTTAGTGGAGTTGGTTCTTGCTTAGTCGTTTTTTGTTCCTTTTTCTTGCTATTTCCAGTCTGCAAATAAAAAATCAATAAAATTTCCCAAAAATCTTTGATCGACCTAAATCACCTGTGTTTGTTTCACTGGTTTTAGATTTTCAAAGCCTTGGAAATTTTCGGTATCATTCAAGTATTCAAAACCAGTACGAATATCTCCATGTTCGGTTAGATGATCAATTAGTGATCTGAGCAAAAAAATTCGTAAAGTTAACCTGTTTTAGAATAATGGAATAAATTAACATTTTTTTATCCCAACCAAAATAACAAACTATGAACTCTTTACTCTATTCAAATAAGAGACTGACGATGCCATTTAGGCGAAAATATACATCTATTTATTATACAAATAGTTAAACTCAATTTTGTCTGTTACAGTTTCGTAGCATCACATGCTTAAACTCCTTACTTGATAAAATTATCGCTGCAAACTGTCGTCGAATCGCACACAACAGCTAGGTGGCGCCGTGCTCTTGTGACTGCAACATTTAAACGCCTTTTGTCCGATAGAAATCCTATTTCTCTGTCCAAATTTGAACGAACTAGAGTGAGAATAACTGCTTCTTTTTCTCTCCCCTTTTAATAATACAGAGGAAATGCATTACAAGAAACCTGTTTTATAAAATAAATAAATCGAATATCACCTATTTTTTGTGGTGTAGTTGGGTAAGTATAGAAGTTATACATAAATGTCCGATTTCATGCACATTGTTTTTTTTTGTTAGTATTTTTAAGCATGCAGCACTTCAAGGTACTGGTTTGTTTATTTTACCTTTTTTTTAGAATGAATTTGGACAATTAATATCGCCCCTCAGTATTTTAACTATTTTAGGAATATGTAAAATTGATTTTAGCTGTAAAACTGGTGTGTAGGCCTACGAGTCTAAAACAATAGACATATAAAACTATTTTGCAGATACCAATAAACTTTAAAAAAATATTATCATATGTATATAATTGTGACATGGTGGATGAAGCCACATTGTAGTTCTTACCTGAAATCCATCAACTGATTTAATTTCAATATTAGGATGTTTCTCTTTTAGTGACTGTCTAAGTAGATCAACCTGTGGTAAAAATACTTAACATTTTAATGCCAAGAATTAAAATTTTAAAAACTATCATAATCTGTAAAATTGGTAAGAATCTGGTGCTACGAAAATGTAACAGACAAAATCAATTCCAAACAATTGTTTAATAAAAGAGATACATTTCGCCTAAATGGCATCGTCAGTCTCTCAAATAGAATCAAAACTGGTGTTTTTAAGTTTGGTATGTATTTTGTGTGTGTTTATTTTGTTTGTTTTCTTACCTGTAAGTTATATGGAGATATTATAGCAATATCTGATTCCTTAACCCCAGCTTTTACCAAGGTTTGTACATGTGAACAGACTATCATTGCTTCTCCTGTGTTTGCTTTTGAAATGCTTTCTTCAGACTGCAAGTATAAAAATCAAAATTAAAGTCAGTGGTATTTTATTTTATATGGTGAGGACCAATGGCAAGATATGAAACAAAGGTTAAGATTATAGTTGGCCCAGGATCCCACTTAAAAAGGGGAATAAGCATGAAAAACATTGCTTGTGCTACTGTTAATATATATATATATACAAAACATAATTGCGCCAGGCTAGTGGCCACCAATGGGTTGTCCAAATTGTCTGACATACATAAATACAACATTGTATACATTGTAATTTGTAAGCTTAAAATCAAACTGAAAAAAGGTTGAAATGATATAACTTTGGGTTACCCCACCTCACGAATTTTTCTTTTATTTATTTATTCATTTCAACTTACTTCTGACTCGTACATTTCACAGCCAGCAGTATCTACAAGTAACAATGGTAGTCTTGTATCTTCTGTGTTATCTACACCAGGCATATCACTGAAAATCAAGGGTTATAATATTTAAAACTTCTTTTTATCCTCACTTGGCCTAAAAACAACAGTCGTTATAACTTATAACACAGGTGTTTCATTTCACACATCTTGTGCCTGCTTACGAGTAACAACATATATAACTTTGTGGATGATTTTTTTTTATGGTTGACAATTTGGACAACCCATTAGTGACCACTGGGTTGGAGCAATTGCCGTTAAGTGTCCTGTCCAAGGACACATACACCTTCAATGGTAGCATTTGTATGATAAAACAGTAAATTTTACCTTAATAAGTGACTTTGTACTTTACAGTTTGCAGTTAATTTACCATCGTACATTTGCTTGGATGCCCAATGCATAATATCTCTGTGCATTCGGTATTGCTCAGTTAGCATAGACACAACTGAATCACCATGTAAGTTTATCATGCGTTCAAGCAATGTGGTTGCCAAACCATTAGCTGCGGCTCTGTGGGAAAATGGTCTTCAAATTAGTTGTGTGTTAAATGAACATAACGTCACAAAAGAGAAATTGTACAGTTAACTTGTAGTAGAATAATAAAATTACATTTTTTAAACTGGCGCAGTGGGGCACCAATAATCATTATAACATGGATATTCTGTGTAATACACATCATGCCCTACCCGAAAACCCATAACAGTAGGAGCACCAAGTTATTAATTCTGTAATATGTGTGTGTTTTTATAAATTTTGTGAACTTTATTAAACTAATATTATGTTTTTAGGTTTTTTAAAGTAATTGTTTTTTTTTATTTTTTATTAAATGTATTTAAAAAGTTACGTTTACTTGTTTATATTTACTTGTGTGATATTATAGTTGGTGGGAGTTGCAAATGATCACCGGCAAGTATACATCGTCGTGCACGTAGTAAAGATATCCAACAAGCTGCTTCGAGCGATTGACCACATTCGTCTATTATGACATCATCAAAGTAGTCATGTGGCAAGTGCTGAAGTGGTCCCTTTGCATGGGCCCCTGTGGGATCATTCCAAAGTATTATTTTTAGCATTTCTCCACTACTTATTAAAGTTTACTTTGGCAATTTTATATCAGTAACGTAGGCAAACCTATATATAAACTTGCATTATAAAATTTAAAAAATATGCCATAGCTTATATATATATATAGTAGGGTGGGGTAAGACGGAACACCTTTAACAAATAATTTCCAAATATATTGACGGTCTATGGGAGTTGTGAAGATACGGTTTTATAATTTTTAAATTTTCTTTGATTACTACCAATGGGACGAGAAAATATAGTAAAAAAGTGCCCCATCTTACCCCACACTACTATATATAATAATAAAAGATATATAGTAAGGATGAGAAGATGGGAAATCATTACAAGGGGTACCGAGAGTATAAAAATTTTGCACAGAGTGGTAAAATCCAGGGTCGGCTTTTTTAGTATTGTACAGTACTAGTACACATACTTACATTAAATACCATATAACCTTAACCTATACAAAATATATCTATATAATACACTCTCACCTACATTAGTGGCAAGTATGACATCAGCTGATGACAAGATTTCATTAAGGGCTTTATTTTCACGTTGCTTGAGTTCAGAAAACAGCAATTTCCGCTCCTGTCTTAGTGAAAATCTCTTCCCTTTATCAGGACACCTTGATAGACTTTTCTGAAACAATTTGTTTTATTGTATTCGGTATGAATGAACGCGTGTAACTTATTTATCGACAAAGAGCAATAAAAGCCCCAAAAAAGGGTGTTTTGTTTTATGAACCCCGTGTTCTCTTACCAGTTATTACATATGTATATGTACCTTTGTGGGTAAATATGTTTATAGATTATTTTGCAAAAAAACTTAGTTTTTATAATTTTTTTCCAGAGAAAAAACTTGCGAGTGGTTTTTTTCTGCTTGCACAAACACATGTGTCGCTAGAGAGCAATATATGACAGTGGTTTTGCAATCACTTATAGTATTTGAACACAAAAAGTCAAAATTACCTGTACAGCTTCAATGTCTGACCTCACATCTCTAACAATAGCAGCAGCATCACTACTGGACACTAACGCATCCAATGAGAGTTGTTTGACTTCCTTTTCAAGCATCCTTGCAGGGTGGCCAAGTCTTACAATGGACATCTTACCACCACTGACTTTATCAACTGAAAATTGAAACGGTTGGGTAAATAAATTGGGGCTAAAATCTTGCCAGAGAAGGAAAAATCTCCCATTATTTTAAGCTCAGGCCACCTACTTTTGGAAAAGCAACAGGCTTTTACATCTGGTAAGGTTTGTGTGGTAGCCCTCGCCCCTCTGTGTGTTGGACAAATTTTGGGCTGAATCTTAAGGTACATTGTATGCCATACAATAGTACCGTATTTTTATATCATATTTTATTTATAGCTTTACAATTAAACAGAACATAACTTTTAGACTTTTTGATTACAATATGTAAAAATATATGAACAATTTACAGTCGTAAAATATGTGTACAATGGAATATCTTTTTTCAGCAAAGTCATTTCTTAACACAGTAAACCAAACCTGAAATGCTGGACAACTTTTCAACCAAATTATCCACAGCTACATTGGAGGGAGCACAAGCTAACACCTAGAAATGAATAAAATAAAATGAGGCCAATTTTTAGACAGAAGTGTTTGTAAAAGTGTAAACATAAGAGCGACAAAGTATATAAGTGCATTGTGCCAACATACGCTCTGTGAGTATGTTGGATTAAAAAAAATATAAATTTTATATATAATACATGTTGTTGGTCATGTCCAAGTACATTCATTTCATTAATCTATGTTAGAAACATTGAGCTTTGAACCCAGTACCTTTTGGGTATGATTCCTTACTCTAAAACACAATGTAATATCCAAAAAACTGTTATTATATTTTGCTTTTAAAAACCAACCTTTCTGCCTGCTTTTACAAGTTGTGCTATAACCTCAACCACAGTGGTTGTTTTCCCAGTTCCAGGAGGCCCATGTATTATTGCAAGCTCACTTTGCGACAAAGCAAATTTCACAGCATTGTGTTGGCATTCATTCAAATTTTGGTTGACAAAAGTCAATTCTAAACAACAAAAGTAAACAAAAATGTTACATATATTGGCTGTGACTGTATAAATTCTGCAAATCTGATCCTGATCTGGTGCTCAGAGTTTAACAATTCTTGTTTAAAGAAATACAGTAAGAATTGGTGCCATGAAAACAGAACAGACAAAAATCAAGTCAGCCAATTGTACAACAAAACATATATTTTGCTTAAATGGCATCTTCAGTCACTTACATAATAAAAAAGATTTATTTAGCATCAACAGTAATAGAATAACACCAATTCGAAGTTACAACTTTGGCACCCACCTTGCAAATTAAATTGTTGTGGTTTCGTATCTCCAAACAAAACTTCAATCAAATGTTGAGAACGACCATCTGAATATTTCTTTAAATCCTCCAACGCTCTTTTTAGTCTTCTGTATTAAACAAGAATAGTTTTAAATTTGTAACAAAATCTTGGGTGACATTGTTAAAATGCAGTCAGAGTCGAAAACATAGACAACTTCATTGAATAATGTTGTGAATGCAGTATACTTAGGCCCTGCTAGTTTGTATACACACAACAAATGGGTAAATCTGTTTTAAGGTATAAGCTGGGTTGCTAAACATATGCTCTTACCTATGTTTTAAAAACATCCCTAGCCTTACACCTAAACAAACTTAAACCACATACTAAAAGTTGCAATTATTTGTCAAAATGCAATTTACATACAAGAAACAGTTATTTTAATTTCTACAGTTTTTTAACAATTACTTATTAACCTACTTGTAAGTAACTTCGTTTGCAAGTTTTATGAGCGCAACTGAATTTCTGTTGTGAGCAAGAGAGTCCAATGTATCTCTCATCTCACTGCCTTCAAATGCAACAGAGATATGTTTATCGCTTGTATGCGACACAATACCCGATCCAGAGGTTTCCGATTGCACCCGGTCGATACCAACAATGTCACCTGAAAAATTGGAGCTTTTTTAACGAAATAAAAAGCACTGTACAATTATAAACTAAGGTAAACCTTCAGGAAACTGATTTTTGAAGTAACAAAAAAAGTAAAAATTATGTCATGTTTAACAGGAATACAGGATTAAAAAAAATATTCAAGAACGTTTTTAAAATAGTTTTGTTCCTACAAGTCCTTTATTTGTAGACTTAAAAAATAAACAATATGTGTGAATAGGTGATTCACTAATTGGTGACAAAATTTTCCATATAGGGTATTATACATAACTACAAAAAAGTGCCCCATAAAATACAGTGAGTCATACCTGTTTTAAAAACATTAAATGGCAAAGACTTGTCTGCCGATTTCAACCCAAACTTTGCAACAGTTCTACCATAAAGCCCAGTTTTAATACTGATCACTTCCAGTTTGGGTATGCACAAGCCTTTTCTATAAAACAAATTGTACAAAATTAAACTTATGGGTTATCTAAATTACTAAAATAAATCAAAATTCAAAAAAATTTTAGGTGTCACAGTAGTAACTGCTCTTATATATTGTATGCCAGACAATTTAGAAAAACCCATTAGAGACCACTGGGTTGGTACACAATGGTAGCTGCGCCAAGCCTTGAACCCAGGACTTTTAGGTTGGCAAGCTAACCAACTGTGCCGCGGCGCCGAAATTAAAACATGCCTTAACTACACCTTACCGTTTTAAAACAGACTGAGATAAAGTTGCATTTCCAGCTCGATTTTCCTCAACTTCTGCTGCATGTTCTTCAGCTAGTAGATCAAGATGTTTCGACACAAATTCCTCAATCAACATTATTTAAATTTTTAACAACCTAAAATTATCTCGATTTTTATATCGAGTAGAATTGTAAAAAAAATCCTAAAAGAAAATTTTATTTATTTTTAGTGTGTGAGAAAGCGTAAAAGGTCGCTTTATATTACAGAATATTTATATAAGTTCCTACTATTCATTAAAAAGTATGAAGGAAATAAAATACTAAGTACATAATATATGGCTAATATAAGTACAATGCTACACACCAATATTTAGTGCCATTATTTTTACAGCAGAAACAATATACAATAGGAAACATGTGTTAAGCTTTATATACACTACAGTTTAGATTTTAGACACCATAAAAAGATTTTAGTTTTAGACACCGTAAAAAGAAAACAGAGAAATTAAAAATGCTGCTATAAAAAACTGTAAACACAGACTAAATGAATAAAAAAATACCCCAGGACTAGATTTTAAAGAGGAAACCTTCAAAAACTAATTTATTTCAGATAACAAAACAATTGGATTTATTTCATTATTAGTTTAAATTGTTGTGCAAGTAACAGAACAATTTTGTTGGTAAGCATAAATAGTTAATGAGATTTCAAAAAGGTTTTCTGCTGGGTTAAAAATCTAGTCCTGGTCATACAATAATTATAACAACAGTTTATATACAATCTAAACTCTAAAGCTCATAATGCCAAAGTAAAATTGTGATGAACTTACACAGTGAAGTTTTATATATAGTATGCATGCTTATCTATAGTGAAAACAAAATATTTTATGGCACTCTAAACTCACAATTAAGATAATACTGATACGGCAGTGCTATTACACATTAAACTAAAAGCAAAACTAATCTTAGTACGCAACAGCGGGCAAGCACAGAGCTATATTACAATATGCAGAATAAAAAACAAAATTTTAACAAGTCCTTTTACACAACAACAGACAAAACCAAGTTTAGATGATCGAGTTTCTGTAATAATAGTTTTGGATGGCCAATCAGAAAAATGTTTATAAAATATCCATATTTAGTAATTTACTACACAACAACAGTTGTTGTAAGTTGTAACAAATATAAATGTAAATAATCTTTCAACAGCTCATCTGGTATGAAAACTGTAGTGCATTTTCGGAAGTTTAATCAAGAAAAGGGTCTTGCTGGATGGCAGACGAAACGTCAGAAATACAATACGTTTTTTATACCAGATGAGCCCCTGTAAGATTATTTCTGCCTGGTAGCAGAAGTAACAGAAAAGAAATATATATATATATAACAAGTTTATGGATCAAACGCAATTTCTCTCTCTCTAGTCTGAGTTTGCGCCAAACTCAGTACTTCAAGTTTTTCTTTGAAAAATCTCAGCTCTTTACCAGAATTTCTAGCAGTGTCTAACTCGGACTCTGCTAGTTTCAATTCTTGCAAAATAATTCCTGGAGTTCTTTCGTCTCGAGCGACCCAGTCTAAAGACATTTGATCTCGCAGGTCAGAGTCAATAGTTCTGTTACTGTAATGTTGGATGACTTCTTCTCTTGTGCAGTTTCTTTCCCGCATTGCTTTTAAGCTTCCATTCCAATGCAGAAGCTGGAACACAGTCATAGCTTCTTGAAACTGCAGGATGCTATCTCCAGAGTGGGAGTGTAGGATTTCTGAAAAGGCTTTTAAAGCCTTGTTGTGTCCTACGCCCAGTTTCGATTGAAACGGCTTGGTAGCTTCAGCCAACATTTTTTTGGAAGATTCAGCCGTAACTTTGTTATTTGGATGCTCACTTAACACAGAGTTCATTAGCGCAAGTTTAGCAGCGTTTTGCTTGGCTTGCTCTTTAGTAGTGCAGGTTTCAAAGTTCCCAAAACAGCTACCCCCTGGAAGAGTGACATAAGCAACATATACGTGGTCTGGTGATGGTACAAACTCATATTCTACTTCTGCAGAACGGGAAAATGACAACCCACGAGATTTCTTCATTTGCCAAAACTCCTGTAGAGCTTCTACTGCTCTTACATCTTGCTTTTGTGACGAATGCTGCTTAAAACTGAGCAAGACTGCATCTGCAGCTTCAGAAAGCAATGTAGTGGAGCCAGGCATTTCTCTAATTTCATAAAATGTACAAATTGATCCAAATTTTGGTCCTGCAATAATAGGAAATATTGGAAGATAAAGTTTATTGGCATGGTAAATACACATCAATTTTTTAGATTTTTTTCTTAACATAGTGCTTGGGTACGAAAGTTTACCTATCCAATATTTTAATTTATTTAAATAAATGTTATTATAGCAGTAGTGTAGTAATTAGTACAGAACAAATAAAATAAGGTTTACTCAAAGAAAAAGCAAGAAATTTAAAGTACTATCGGAAAAATCACAGATAACCTAACGAGTAAATAAAAAACTATTTTGATTTTTCCGAATAGTCTTCTAAAAGACCATCCAAATGGTCATTATGTGTCTTAAACTTCCGTTTCCTGTTTGTCTTTTTGCGCTTTTGTACAGCGGGTTTTTTAACTGCATTATCCTGCATGGATGTAATCCCATGGCTGTTAAGGTACTCCTCAATTTTTTCATCATCAATTGAGTCAACTGTCACGCTCCTCCAAAGCTGTTGAAACTCTTCATCTACGGGAAACTCGCAGCTTTTATCGTTGTAAAAAACGATCTGTTTTTTATCTGGCCTTGTGACAAAGAGAATTTTATCTCCAAGAAGTTTTATGCATTTCTTCGCCCGCGGTAATCCTTCTTCTATATCTTCCATTCTAATTCCACCCAACCCGCGCTGGTCGTGGCGATCGAGTAATTTTAAAAGCGCTTTTTTGTCCTTGATGTTATATTTAGGTTTAAACGAAAACTGTGTAGCTGCACCCTCAGAAATCACTTGAATTTTTGGATTATTTACAAGTGCCTCATTCAACAGCCAATGTTTATGCATGGTGGATATAGTAGTTTCCATATTGCATTCTTCTAACATTTCATCTAACGTCAAAGCATGCGTGAAACCATTCTGATGCCTAGATTTCATGTGGTTTACCAGTTGAGCTAGTAACCCAAACTTATGTTTATTTACAGAAGGCTTACTGTACAAACTTGGTATAGGTTTGCTAGAAGTAGAACTACTTGGTCTGTGCAGTTTTTTCGAAGTAGTAGCACTTTCTTTTCGTGAGGTGTCTTTCCGCACAGTACTACGTTCCACCACGGGCATAGTCATTGCCCTCTGCTTAAAAGCTTCACGCTGACGAAGTAAGCTTTCATCCATGGTTGCTGTTATGTTCACCAATCACAGAATATAACAATTCACTCGGATTTCTGCAAAACCAGCTTGATATTTAAATCAATGAAAACCTAATTATTTTACAATTTTAATCTGCAAAAGGAGCAGGGTGAATTAAAAGTACTGCTGTAAAAACAGAAACATTTATTTATGCAATTATGATACTTAGTAAACGAAATATATATACCCTATACAGTTTATTACAGCTTTGCAAATGCACTTATAGCTACAACAACTTGTAGGTACCTATTTTGCAAGTACATTCAGATGTATAACTAACCCTATAGGTTTATGGACTAATCTAAGTATAATATTTAATCACAAAGTGTTGCAGGAACATCTAACAACAATATTCACCCAAAAAGAGTGCTATCCTAGTTTTACAAGCTCAAAATATGCAATACATACAAACATACCAATTTCTGTAAAAAAAAGAGTTTTGCGAATATAATCAGCTCATATCAACAATGCGTAATTTGGTAATACTGAGCTCAAACCTCTTGGGACATCTAAGGTTTATGAATAGACAAACAGAAGAATACAGACAGCTGAATTTGCAACCTTGAACTAGGTATGCTATACAGAGCAGTAAACAGACTGCAAATGATACAGCAATAGGTATTCGTAAGTCTTATAGGCCTACCGAAAAGGGTGACGAACTGTATCGTATTAACCTGAAAACCTAAAAAAGACGTTACACACTGCATAAAGACTAAAGAGTGTGATTGAAGTAGTGGCAGAAAATACAAATTTACAACAACTTTTTACTAATACTGTTATATTTACTACACTCAATTTCCAAGTTAGGAATTTAGATAAAACACAATATTTTTTTTAGAAACGCTCACTTTGACAAGAATAAATCGAATGAGAAAGTACAATTAGCCATACTACCAGAGACTGGACACACTGAAACAAAGGAGATATTTTTAAAAGAGATATGAAGTGCGGGAAACTAATTGCTTTAGTTATAATTGCTCTTGTTGTAACTGGAATTGCAATTGTGGTAGGATACTGCATTGGAAGAAATGTTCAAACAGAATCTGAGAAAAAAGATGTTGATTTTGACTACGACGAAAATATAAGACTTGAAATTATTGAAGGAATTACTACAGAAAGTATTGAAGAAACATTAATTAAATTTACTGAAAAACCACATCATGCAGGCTCTTTGCAGGAAGAAAAAGTTTTGGTCAATTACGTGAAAGAAACATGGGAAAAATACCTTGATAAAGTTGATGTATACCCCTATAATGTGTTGCTTTCCTATCCAAATACATCTGACCCAAATTATTTAGGAATTTTGTTTCCAAATGGAACTGAGACAAAGAAAACTAATTTTACCGAAGAAAATTTGGTTTATGGAGAAATGAAAAGAAATATTTTGCCAGCTTTTCTTGCATACACGCCACAAGGAACTGTAAGTGGAAAAATGTATTATGTTAATTATGCAAGAGTGGAAGATTTTCGAGCACTTGTGGATATGAATTTAAACCTTACTGGAGCTGTTTGTTTAGCCAGGTTTGGAAAACTGTTTCGGGGAAGAAAAGTAAGAAATGCGGAAGTTTTTAAATGCGCTGGTCTTGCCATTTTTACTGACCCAATAGACTATGCTGGGGTTAAGAAGCATGCTTGGAAACCCAACCAAAAGGAAACTGGATACCCTCACAACTGGTGGTTACCTTCTGGGGGGTTTCAAAGAGGTACGACTAAAATGTACAGCGGAGACCCATTGACCCCAGATTACCCATCAATTGATGGGTCTTATAGATTAGATGAGAATGAAGTTGATTTACCAAAAATACCAGCTCAACCTATAAGCTATAGACAGGCATACGAGTTTATGTCTATTTTAGGTGGGCCACAGGCAAACGACAGCTGGCAAGGGGGGTTGAATGTAACATACAGGGTTGGTGGTTCATTTAAAGTACCATACCAAAACTGCAAAGCAAAACTGCATGTTGGAAATTACAGAACCAGGAAAACAATACATAATATCATTGGAAAGATCAGAGGCTGGCAAGAGCCAGATAAGTATGTAATGCTGGGTAACCATAGAGACGCATGGACATTTGGGGGACTTGATCCTTCCAGTGGTAGTGCTGTTGTAACTGAGATTGTTAGAGTTATAGGGTCAGCTGTCAAGGGGGGGAAATGGAGACCTAGAAGATCCATATTGTTTTGTAACTGGGGTGCTGAGGAATACGGTCTTATAGGCTCTGCTGAATGGGTTGAGCAGATGGGAAAACAGCTATTGTTGAATGCAGTGGCTTATGTTAACATCGATATTGCTGTAAATGGTAATGCCACCTTTAGAGCTAAAGCAACGCCTTCATTTACTGAACTAATTTACAACTCGACTAAATCAATTCGAAATCCTAACCAGCATGAATTGTTATGGAACAGAAGAACTGTGTATGATACTTGGCTAAGGAAAAAACCAGACCCAAATAACCCTTCTGTACCATATATACAAACTCTAAGAGCAGGCAGTGACTATAAGATGCTGTTACATAAGTGTGGAATAGCCTCGGTGGACATTAGATACACATTTGATGAACCCGTGTCATCTTATCCTGTGTATCATTCACTACACGATACATTTGACTATTTTAAAAGAATTATAGACCCAGAGTTTCAATACTCAAAAGCCATTGCTGACATTTCTGTTGATTTGGTTTTTAAATTAAGTGGACTGACAGTTCTACCTTTAAGCCCATTTAGCTATGCTGAAAAACTGAACCAAATGTCAAAAATTCTGCATGAAAACAAAGGAAATGTTTTGAAAGAACATGGAATACAACTAAACGACCTAAACTATGCTATTAGACAGTTTAAAAATGCCGCACACCAACTAAACGACGCTGCCCAAAAAATAACATTAACTTCCGACCAAACTGAAATTCAACTTATTAATGAACGCTTGTATAAAATAGATCGTGGGTTTCTTGATTTTAAAGGTCTACCCGGCAATTTGGACTTGTTGCATGTTGTCTTTTCGCCATCCAAGTATTTGTCTTCCCTTGGTGTGCATGGATTTCCTGGGGTTACTGATGCCATTCAAGATGCTGAAGCTGGCCTTAAGCCATGGAAATATGTGGAAAAACAGATTTCCATATTACGTACACATGTTCTTGCTGCTGCCGGTCTAATGCAAGAAATATAACAGAAACATCTAACTTTGAATTGAGTTAATTGGTTAAAGCGACTCATTTTCTATGTAACGTTTTTTATTTAAATTTATTAATTACAATTCATTTGTATGGAAGTGGATAATAATAATAAAACAACAACAATAAAATACTGGTGAATGTGAGGAATCCTCCCACCTATGTTACCTGCTAACCACAAAGGCAGAGCCCATTGCCTTTATACACACATTATGCTTAGGTACCAGTATATCTATGATTTCACCAACCCTGGCGTCAGTGTACTATATGGTGGGCGGCGTTCATCGCTGAATTTTTGAGCACGTAGGTGATCATATAGATCCTTTTTCGTCGAACAGTTGTTGAGCACGTAAGTAGTCATATAGACCCCTTTTCGTCGAAGAGTTGCTCTTATCAAAGTCCATAGAAAATTTCTATGGACTTTGGTTCTTATTTGCTTTGTAGGGGACTTTTTTCCGCACTTTTTTTTAATTCTTAATTCCAGCATTTATTCTTTAATCTCTTGATTGAAATATAAGATAAATACTTTTAGCACTTAAATTCCGTATTAATCATGATCAAACTCAAAGTAATGTTTGATTGAATCAAGTATTTGGCAAGGTCGAGTACACAAATGTTGGATGAGTAAAACAAAGACAGTGTTATTACTTCTTAGAAGATCAGCAGGATGTACGCAGGAAAGGAAGCTACTCATACTTAACACATATGGATACCACGCGGATTCTTGACATTGTACGTATAGTATGGTGGGGGAAGATGGGACACATTTAGCACATAATATCCAAATATTCTTACTGTGTTTTAAACAATTAACAACGGTATATTGGAGTCTTAAGGTTACAGTTTTATATTTTTTGAATGTTTTTTGTTTATTACCAAATGGGACGAGAAAATAGAACGAAAAGTTGTCCCGCCTTCGCTCACTCTGCTATATGTTGAGTGAGGTAGAGTGTGAATGATAAATATACCGACAACCAATATTTTTCAGGACATTAGGCAGCCGCACAAGAGCGCCGCAGACTTTCGAGAGATTTCCCGGCCGCAGCCGCAATTGTTTCCAGTGTGCATCCTGCTATACATAAAACATATGGATAACACGCGCTTTTAACATTCAGGTTCTTGACATTGTACGTATGTAGAGTAAGGTCTTATACTATCTTATAGTTTAATTTGAAGGTTTGTGTTGCAGCGTTTGCGTGCAATAAGTATGAGGAGAAACGCAAAGGTTTTTGCTTTTGTAGCGGCGTCTGTATTAATGATTGGGTGTCTTATTAATAAAACGTAAGTAAATTTATGTGAGGTTATGTTTAAACGTGAAACAGATGAAACTTGATTTTTAGGTTTCCAAAACAAAACGAGTTTTGCTTTAAGCAGAAAACTATTCACGAAATGAAGGCGATCGTTTCAGTAGAGCGTCCAACAGGTAAGCAATGTGACAGGATTTTGGTATATGGATTGTATAATACATCGTCATTTTTGTATGGTAGGTTACGTCAAATTATTTATCAATTTACAGCAACAGATATAAAGAGGGCAAAATATGCTCGAGAAATTAAAGAAGAGTTGCAAAACCTGTGGCATGCGACTGAATTCGAGTTTAAAAGAGTTTTAAGATCGAACGACCGCAACAAATCTATTGACCAAGCTGAGAAAGATCTGCTGCAAACGATTTGGTAATTACACCTAATATACTGGTGTATAAAAGCCGTGTGGTTCTAAGCTATAAACAGGGTGGGGTCCTACGGCGTGACACAACATGGGACCTAGGATTTAGATCAGTGTTGGCCCATTACACCCCAGCAAGAGCGATATATGATAATATGTTTACCAAGCATAAAGCTACATATTTAAAGTTTTGGTAGGCCTATATACTTCCATTTGCAACGTTTGTAATTAAAAAAACTACAGTGTTGTGTTTTATTCAAAAATAATGATCAAGTTTTTTCGAGCTATTATATGACGTTTAAACAAACTTTATCGCATCCAAAACAACGCTGTGAATGTGAAGGACAAGTAAACCGTTAACCGATACATTTCAGGGCATTGGAAATTCAATTGGAAAACATTCAATCGCTGGACATAACGTGGCAAGCTGTTGTAGCAAATAAAACAGCCAATATGGTGTCGGATTTAATTGACAGCCACCAGGTAATGGCTTTATGTAATGTACTTTGCAATACACATATGCAAGTATACAGTAACTGAACTTTAAGTTGGTTTGGATTAAAGTTATGTACGTGTCGCCATCCACGTTTATATTACACAGATGCGTTGTACCTTATAGTGACAACTTAGCGGCACGCAGGTATTTTCATATGTTGAATCCTAACCAGCATTTGCATTCAGAACCCACATAACTGCAACGAACGTGGACAATTATTCGGCCACCCCGAAGTTTGCGGTTACGGATGCATGGTACATAACATTCTGGAGCAATTCTTTATGGCGCTATCTAATAACAAGACTTTGTTTACTTATCCTTTCGGATGTATTTATTTGGGAAACGAAACAACATTAAAAAATGTTTTTCAACCCTTCAGTAAAAACTGCTCTTTAAGAACCGGGGATTGGAAAGAAGTCGAAAGTAAGTAACTTAAGCTATCTGAAATAACGTATACACATTCATTAAATTAAGTATGATGCAGCATACACAGATTTAAAGGTAAACGATCTATCGTATATCTTGGGTCAGCACATGACTGCGGCGGGACCTCGTCGTTATTCAGTGTTCACCGAAGAGTTGTGGAACTCAATCGAACTTTTCCATGGGAAACCTAGAGCATGGCTAGCCGGGAAATTAGTCCGCTACATTACGAGACCCACAAAACACTTTTATGATGTATTCAATAAATTGGGGGCAAAAGTTGACTTTACAAGACCACTTGTTGGGTACGTGAGTCTTATGATTAACTTGCAAAGCTATAGGATACAGATATACCTAGTTGTGAATTGAATTCAGAAAATTAGGTTGGCAGGTGTTGATGGTAACCTCCTCACCCCACAACCTACTATATCTGTATTATGACATCCATGTTACAGTTCGTGCCCATTTTAAGGTTACACATACGAAGATCTGATAAACTTACTTCGGACCAAGAATATGCGGATTTCCATCCATTTAGTAAATACATGAAACACGTGGAGGAATGGTATGGGAAATATGAGATGAGGCAAGTTCTGGAGGGTTCACGATACAAAGTGAAGCGAAGGGTTTACCTGGCGACTGATGATCCAGGAATCTGGGACGAAACACTCAAGTAATTTGTGTTTAAATAAATGCGAACATGTGTATCGGTAAATAGATTTTCCGAAACTGATTATTTTCATTGGCCGAAGTTAACTCATGTGCATTTGAGCGGTCTTTAAAATTGTTAAATTGAGAAGGTATGTTTCTTAAAATATTGTCTTGGTACAGTTACGAAGAATACGAATTCATTGGACAACGCATATTCGCAAAACGTGCGAGTAATGAAAGAACAAGAGAAACATCCTTTGGCTTATTTGAGATAGCAAACGAAATCAACATTCTATCGATGTGCAACTTTATCGTTTGTACGTTTTCGTCGGAGGTATATTCAATATAGCAGCTTAGTTGCTTCGGCTAAACCGTGGGCTTAATAGGTGGGAACCCTTGCATACGAGTATATGCAAACTCTACATCTGAATGCTGCGGATAAAGTTCTTTCATTAGATGCGGAATATGGCCCTATTGGTGCACCAGTTGATCTACACCGAGTTATATACAGTCATAATGTTGAAGGTGAACTTCCCTTACAACCTGGGATGTTAGCAACTGGCTACCAGCAGTGGAACGGCTACTTTTATGGAACTAATAATGGTATTAATTGGCAATTATATCCAAGTTACAAAGTACAAGCTACGATCCCAGTCTTTGCAGTTAAAAATGGTAAATTTAATGCAGATTTATTTTAACTTGAAAAGTTGTTTCGCTTTGCATTGTTTGCAGAAGCTATTATTCTTGTACGCCAAGAAACATGGGATGCCCTACGTAGGTATTTCTATGGCTGTGACTATGACTTACTAAAAGGGATTCCCGCAGCTTCGACCGCAAAAAAACAACATTCTTTTGTATCTTGTTGCATACCAGTCGACTTTATGTAGTGCCAACAAATTGAATGTATATAGCAGCACTTTGGTTTTTAAAAGTTGATATCAGACATTTTATGCAAAAACTACGTGCATATCATGTTTTATAGGATTTGTAACCATCTAACATCCACTTTAAGTCTGTTCACTGAAGCGTTGCAGCGCCAGTTTCAAAACTTTTAATAATACAACAATTTGGACTTGTTGCATGTTGTCTTTGCGCCATCCAAGTATTTGTCTTTCCTTGGTTTGCGCGGATTTCCTGGGGTTAATGATGCCATTCAAGATGCTGAAGCTGGCCTTAATAAGCCATTGAAAAATTTGGAAAAACAGCTTTCAATATTACGCACACATATTCTTGCTGCTGCTAGTCTAACACTACCATGGTACGGAGTCTATGGCTATGGTAATACTAATTTACGAAAACGACGGAAATCGCAATCTAATTTACGGAAATGCAGAAAAGATGGGATAATCTCACAGATATATGTATATAATATAAATCCCGTGTTAATCATGATCAAACTCAAAGTAACAGATGATTGAATCAAGTATTTGGCAAGATACGAATACACAAATGTTGGATTGAACAAAACGTAGACAGTATTGTTATTTCTAAGAAAATCAGCAGAAAGTACGTAGGAAAGGAAACGTGCCATTCATACTTAACACATATGGATTACACGCGTTTTCTATATTCAGATTCTTTACATTGTACAGCAGAGTCCCAGAGTGAGGTCTCGTGAGGAGTATGAGGAGAAACGCAAAAATTGTTGCTTTTGTAGTTGTGTCTGCATTGGTACTTGAGTGTCTTATTAACAAAACGTAAGTAAATTTATGTGAGATAATGTATGAACCTAAAACAGATAAAAACCTGATATTTTAGGTTTCCCAAAGAAAACGAGTCTTGCGCAAAGCAGAAAACTATCCATAAAATAAAGGCCGGCGTATCAGTAGATCGTCCAACAGGTAAGCGATGTGACGAGGTCGTCGTATGGATTATGGGTCCTGGAATGTATAATATATAGTAGGTGAGGAAAGATGAGACACCATTTTGTTGTGTTTGTTCTTCCTATTTGGTAGTAAACATAGAACATTCAAGGATTTCTAAAGCCATATTCCAACGACTCCCACAGACCGCTGTTAATTGTTTAAAACACAATCAGGATATTTTGACATTTTTTGCTAAATTAAAATGTGTCTCGTCTTACCCCACATAACTATATACGTCGTCATTGTTGTAAGGTACGCCAGGTTCTTTATATCTACAGCAACAGATATAAAGAGGGCGAAATATGCTCGAGAAATTAAAGAAGAGTTGCAAAACCTGTGGCGTGCGACCGAATTCGAGTTTAAAAGAGTTTTAAGATCGAACGACCGCAACAAATCTATTGACCAAGCTGAGAAAGATCTGCTGCAAAGGATTTGGTAATTACACTCGGTGTATAAGATCGGTGTGGTTCTAGCTATTAAAAAATGGTGGGGTCCTACGGCGTGACACGACATATTTTTTCAGGGCATTGGAAATTCAATTAGAAAACGTTCAATCGTTGGACATAACGTGGCAAGCTGTTGTAGCAAATAAAACAACCAATATGGTGTCGGATTTAATTGACAGCCACCAGGTAATATCTTTATAAATGGGTTTTGCACGCACGTATAGTAGAGTGTGGATAATTGGGACACCCTTTCGTATCCTCACGACTCCCATTTACCGCTGTTATTTGTTTAAAACACCATCAGAGTATTTGGATATTATGTGCTAAAGGTGCTCCATCTTCCCCTACCCTACTATCTTACACAAATGTATTGTAATTAGCGACACGCGATTACTTTCATCTTTTCAATTCTAACCATTTGCATTCAGAACCCACTTAACTGCAACGAACGTGGACAATTATTCGGCCATCCCGAAGTTTGTGGTTACGGGTGCATGGTACATAACATTCTGGAGCAATTCTTCATGGCGCTATCTAATAACAAGACTTTGTTTACTTATCCTTTCGGTTGTATTTATTTGGGAAACGAAATAACATTAAAAAAAATTTTTCAACCCTTCAGTAAAAACTGCTCTTTAAGAACCGGGGATTGGAAAGAAGTCGAAAGTGGGTAACTTAAACTATCTGTTATAACGAGTACAGTAGGGTGGGGGGAAAGGGGACACCTTTTAACTCGTTCCATTTAGTAGTAAAGAAAGAACATTCAAAGAATTATACAACTATATCTGCACAACTCCCATAAACCGTTGCTAAATGGTTAAACCACAATCAGGACATTTGGATATTATGTGCTAAAGGTGTCCAATCTCCCCCACCCTATAAAAGACATTCATTTTATTGTGTTTAATGCAGCACACAAGGATTTAGAAGTAAACGAGCTATCGTATATCTTGAGTCAGCTTATGACTGCGGCGGGACCTCGTCGTTATTCAGTGTTCACCGACGAGCTGTGGAATTCAATCGAACTTTTCCATGGGAAACCTAGAGCATGGCTATCCGGGAATTTGGTCCGCTACATTACGAGACCTACAAAACACTTTTATGATCTATTCAACAAGTTAGCGGCAAAAGTTGACTTTACAAGACCACTTGTTGGGTACGTGAGTCATATGTTTAATTTCCAAAGTTATAATACAGATATATCCAGTTGTAAATTAAATTCAGGAAATTAGGATATAGTAGGTTTTAATGGTAACCTTCTTATCCCACCTTTACTATATCTGTATTATTACATCCATGTTATAGTTCGTGTCTTTTTTAAGGTTACACATACGAAGGTCCGATAAGCTTACTTCGGACCAAGAATATGCGGATTTCCATTCATTTAGTAAGTACATGAAACACGTGGAGGAATGGTATGGGAAATATGAGATGAGGCAAGTTCTGGAGGGTTCACAAAATAAAGTGAAGCGGAGGGTTTACCTGGCGACTGATGATCCAGGAATCTGGAACGAAACACTCAAGTAATTTGTGTTTATACAGTAAGGTGGGAGAAGACGGGACACCTAGATTTTCATTCTATTTTCTCGTCTCATTTAAACAAAGAATAGTCAAAGAATTATAAAACTGTACTTTCACGACTCTCATATAGACTGTTGTTAATTGTTTAAAACACGGTCAGGATATTTAGGTATTATGTGCTAAAGGTGTCCCATCTTCCCCCACTCCACTATTTGAATGTGAAAAAGTTTATCAGTAAAGAGACATTTCCGAAACTGGTAATTTCCACTAACCGAAATTAATTCATGCTGGACATTTAAGTGGTCTTCAAAACAGTTAAATTGAGAATGTATGTTTCTTAAAATATTGTTTTGGTACAGTTACGAAGAATACGAATTCATTGGACAACGCCAATTCACAGAACATGCAAGCGATGTAGAAACAAGAGATACGCCGTTTGGCTTATTTGAAATAGCAAACGAAATCAACATTCTATCGATGTGCAACTTTATCGTTTGTACGTTTTCGTCGGAGGTATGTTCAATATAGCAGCTTAGTTGCTTCGGCTAAACCGTGGACTTGATAGGTGGGAACCCTTGCATACGAGTATATGCAAACTCTACATCTGAATGCTGCGGATAAAGTGCTTTCATTAGATGCGGAATATGGCCCTACTGGTGCACCAGTTGATCTACACCGAGTTATATACAGCCATAATGTTGAAGGTGAACTTCCCTTGCAACCTGGGATGTTAGCAACTGGCTACCAGCAGTGGAACGGCTACTTTTATGGAACTAATAAGGATCTTAATTGGCAATTATATCCAAGTTACAAAGTACAAGCTACACTCCCAGTCTTTGTAGTTAAAAATGGTAAATTTAGTGTAGATTTATTTTAACCAGGGTATGTGTTTCGCTTTGCAATCAATTGCAGAAACTAATATTCTAATACACCAAGAAACATGGAATGTCTTGGGATTCCCGGAGCTTCGACCGCCGAAAAACTAACATCTTTTTTCTTTCTTGTTGAATACCAGTCGACTTTATGTAGTGCCAATAAATTTACAGCTTATGGCAAAGTACTTTGATTTTTAGAAGTTGATAACTCGATATTTTAGGCAGAAATTACGTGCACATCCCGTTTTGAACTCATCTAGCATCCACTTTAAGCTTGTTCACTGAAGCGTTGCAGCGCCAGTTTCAAAACTTTTACATTTTCATTTTTATTGTTGCTTGGTTACATTTTTGTTATAATTTTGGTTATTTTGCTGCCTGCTTTAGACTTTATAACCTAAACATTCCATAGTTAGGAATGTCAGATGCAAAAGTAATTCCGGTACGTGTTGCATTGCGAACTCGTCCATTAATACAAAAGGAATTGGACGAAGGCTCGCGTGAGTGCCTTGGATATGTAACAGAAGCAAATCAGGTAATACCTAAAATCGCGTGTTTTTTTAACGTTAATTACAATTTACAATCATAGACCTTGTTAATTTAACACGAAGATGTTAGAAATCTGTAAAAAAAGCACATACTACTGAATTGCTAAATTATAGTTTTTATTCTAACAAAAAACATAACACAAATTGGATTTTTTTCTACTGCATCTGCACAGACAACACATTAAATGTCATTTTGTAAAAAAATAAGTTAAAAATAGGCAAATTTACAAATTTTGCCTGAATAAACCGAATAAAAAAAGAGCCTAACTGTTTTGTTTTAGGTAATTATAAATGGCAACAAAGCTTTCACTTTTGATTATGTCTTTGACCCAAAAGTTAATCAAGCTACTGTTTATACCAAATCCATTGCACCACTAATTGATGGAATTTTTGCAGGTATGTATATTAGTTTGTTACATTATTATCATGCAAAACCAATATGTTATGCTGTTTTAAAACTAAAGATATCATTAATTAGAGACAGTGGTGCAGCCAAATATTTGTATAAATAAAAATCAAATAAATCCATATTTAATTACAGTTTTTGAAAGTGACACCAATCCCATTTTTGCAAGTTTGCATCTTTTAAAAAGTTTTTAATTTTGTAACTGATAGGATTGCAACCTTAACTCAAACCCCTGGCTGTGTCAATGCATTTATTGAAATTTTTAGTCTGTATGTTTCTGTAAGGTTAAGACCGATTATCAATACTATAATACATAATGTGGCCAAATTTCTTGCACAAAATATACTCTTTTAAAATTAACACTAACCCAAAACTTCCATATAGGTTACAATGGCACAGTGTTGGCATATGGCCAAACTGGTAGTGGAAAAACATACACAATGGGATCCGCACACTGTGTCTCTCAAACTGATGTAACAGATCTAACATCTGGTGTTATACCTCGTGTAATAAAGGATATTTTTGAAGGAATTAAATCACGTCAAAACTTTGAGTTTCTTGTCAAAGTTAGTTATGTGGAGGTAAGAGGAATGTATTGCTGGTGCAATCATCTGCATATAGGTGCAGTTTGCTGCATTGATTTGATACCTTCTATAGATAGTTTTGTACTTTACAATTTTACATATAATATTGTCACAATATATATACTTTTTTCTTCAATTAGATTTACAAAGAAGATGTACAAGATTTGCTTTGTTCTTCTCGTACACATCAGAACTTAAATATTCGTGAAAAATCTGATGGATCTATGCAGATAATGGGTAAGCTGGATAAATTTACTGGTCTTAAAATATTTTTTCATAAATATCTCTTTCTATATATATTTGTATAATTTTTATTTGTAAAGTTGTTAAAACACTTTCTCTTTACAGGTTTATCTGAGGTTTTGGTTTCAAGTCCAACTGAGACCCTCGAATACATGGAAGTTGGAAACTCTGCACGTTCAACTGGATCTACTGCCATGAATTCAACTTCTTCAAGATCACATGCTATTTTTACTATTGTACTCGAATCTAGGAGTCTAAGTGACCCGTAAGTAAATTACTATCATATGTATGGACAGAGGTGGAGTTGGTTTTAAGTAAACAAATTGTTTTGTCATCAAAAATAGCAGCAGTATATGCATTTTTTGCCCATATACTTCATAGGTTTTATCAGAATATGAAGTGACATTATTATGATATTGTGTTATTACACTCTTTGTTGGTAAAAACATAGGAAACCTTAGTGAATAATGTGTTGACTATTGTATAATTTGTCTCTGATTGTTTGTATACACCTCTAACAGCACTGTAGCGGTTATTTCAGGCTTCAAACTCTGTTTCAAAAATTGGAGTGACATTAATATGTCTACTCTTGCACCTCTAGCAGTGCATCTATGGCCTTAAGCCATTTACAAAAAAAGAATTTAATTTATTTCTGTTTTCCATGGTCCTTCTCCTTACTTTACCACAAATCAGTGGCCCATTCAAGTATTTATAAAATAATAAATGAACCACAATAATTTTGCGTTCTGCTGTATATTATAGTAACACCTTTCTGCTGGTGCTACCAGACATATATAATATTTTTATCAATAAATCTGTAATTTCTTGGCGGAGAGTTTTTTCTAAACTGCACAAACCATTATCTTTACCACAGTGATGAACATACATGTTCCAAATTCCACCTTGTTGACTTGGCTGGTTCCGAAAGAATAAAACGCACCAAAGCACAAGGAGACAGGTTGCAAGAAGGAATTAAAATCAATGCTGGTTTGTTAGCACTTGGTAACGTAATAAGTGCATTAGGTGAAGAACACAGTCACATTCCATACCGTGTATCAAAGCTAACAAGGTTATTACAAGGTAAGTAACTTGTATAGTATTCTGGCTCTATGGGGAAAGATGGGACACCTTTAGCACATAGCATTTAAATTTCCTGGATTCCTGATCATATTTTAAACAATTAACAATGGGTTATGGGAGTTGGGAAGACATGGTTTTGTAATTCTTTGAATGTTCTTTGTTTAATACCGGTTGGGCGAGAAAATAGAATAAATGTTTTCCATCTTTCTCTACCCTGCTATATATAATACAGAGCCTTTGTATTCACTGTATAAATGACCGATTTGTGTTCAGATTCTCTTGGTGGGAACAGCTTAACTGTGATGATAGCTTGTATAAGTCCTGCTGAAAGCAATGTAGAAGAGACGTTGAATACTCTACGTTATGCTGATCGTGCCAGAAAGATTAAAAACAAAGCTGTGGTCAATAGAGACCCCCAAAAAGCTGAGCTCGTGTCCCTTCGAAAAGAGGTGATATATTCTATATTGGTCTGTTGTAGCACTTTAAATTGGAAAACATTTGTTGGGGATTTTAATTACAGTTTTTAAATGAAGTTTGTTTTAGCTTTTATGTTTTAAACAATTTAATATCTTAACAAATGTCTAAATACAAACACTATACAGTAGTGATAGTGCAATGATTTATTTTCCAAATAAAAGCTAATATTGTGACAACTAGCAATTAACTTTAATAACATTGGGCATAGAAAAAAAATGTCCATGCTTTCGCCAGCATCAACTTTTAAAACTGTTTGGGTCCTGACTTTTCTAAAATTAGGTGCCGATGTAAGTATGTATCTGTATTTTTTATTCCAGGTTCAGCAGTTACGACTTAAACTGCTTCAAACACAAGGCACAACATCATGCGTTGAGGTCGCTAAAGATTCGCCCAAAACTCAAGAAAAAGTCAACAAGTTGGAGACGGAAAAGGAGCAACTGCTGAAAGAAATGCAAAAGTTGGTTGACAGTAACACAGAAATGTGTGAAAAGGTGGGATATTTTTTAAATTTTACCATTGTGGGTGTATATGTCCTTGGTTAAGATGTTTAGCAGCAATTTCTCCAACCCAGTGGTGACTAACGGGTTATCTAAATTGTCACCCATACAGAAAAACACAAACAAAGTTTCATACATGGTAACCCATAAGCTGGCAAGGTGTGTATGAAACAGAACATTTGTGTTATAATGGCTTTTGCTTTCCCACAACGCGAAGATAAATAAGTCACATTCATTCATTGTAGAAGTTAATTTCTTTTTTCCCTAACACAGGCGATAACAGTTGAGATGATACGTGATGAACTTTGCACGAAGTTGGAAGCTTTACAAGAAGAAGCAACCAAAGTTACGGATGATTCGCATAATATTTCAATTATGGAGCAAGGATTAGCAGAAGAAGAACAAAAAGGAATGTTACAAAGATTCCGAGCTCTAAGGAAACATTTACTAGATATGCAGGTTTACAACTTTTGAAATAAACCTTGTCTAAAAGCTGTGATAAGTTAGAAATCCTATTTTAACAACTAAAATGTTTGTCACACATAAATGCCTACAAAGGTAATCTAAGCTTACTACATTCTACATATGTAGGTTTAAAACCATTTAAAAATATAAACATTATTGGGTAGGTATATGCTATTTATATGTTAAGTTATAACTTCTGAAATTTACCTATACTGATGTTCATTTGAGTGTTGGAGGAATGGGCTAATTCTGGCTTTAATTCCAGGTTCCATGACGTTCCATGTTACACCACCTCATACGCAAAATGTCATAGTGTGTTTAAAGGACAAATATAACATAGAGTATTTTAATGTATCGTAATAATATAATTCATTTTCTATTAATATTGTAGGTGAATGGAAATGCTACAACGGAGGAAATACTTGCTAACAGTATTAGTGACAGTGTGTGTGAACAAACGTTAACCACAGAAAATAAATGTAAGTTTTCCACTATGTTTGTAAAGTTTATTATTCTCATATGGAACCTATTTGCTTTGGATCCATTCGCCACACACTGCATTGATAAAAACCTTAGGTCTTAGTCTTACCATCTTGCTTAGAAAATGGCAAGTTGTTATAAAAAAAAATTATATATATATGAAAAAAAATTAAATAACTCTTCAAGACACTTAAACCACTTTTTAATTTTTGCATTTTTAGCTTCATTTTATAATTTTCCATTTAAAAATACAAACCTTAACACTTTGTATTCAAACATTTCCACAGTACTTGATGAAACAGAGGCAGAAACTGACAAAACAGCTAAAACTGAACATATACTTAGAACTGCTAAACTTACTAACCAACTACAAGATCTATCAAAAGCATTGGCATTGAAGGTAGTTATAATTCTAGTTGTCTGGCACTATGACTTAGTAGTAAGGTAATTGTAACTGAAGGATACTGGGTTCAATGCTCGGTGCTGATACCATTGACAGCATCTGTGTCTTTGGAAAAGACACTTAACAGGCATTTCTCTAACCCGGTGGTCACTTAATGTGCAAACTTTGACTTAATTCTGAAATCCTATGTCACACTGTACGACCTTACCCACATAGAATAGAATATATATAGCTTACCAGTGTTACCACATTTCTAAAATATGTATTTGATTACATAGCATACTAGGGTCTTATGAATTGTAGCACATATTGTAAACTGTCTAAACACTCTAATGTAATAACAAATATGGCTTTATTCCCAATTAGGAAAATAGGCGCCTCCAGGTGTAGTTACAATGTTTTTAAATTTACCTTAATAATTAAGTTTTTCGCTAAAATGATCTTTTTTCCAGGAGGAGTTAGCGAAGAGAATGTGCAGCAATGAAGAGAATATGGGAGCAATTAAGTCAGAGTATGAAGCAAGATTAACAAAGTTAGATAAAGAACTTATGGATCTTCATAATGAAAGAGATGGACTCGCACTCGCTCTTGAAGCTGCTAAAAAGAGCTCAGAAAACAAAAAGTGGGTGTTTGGTAGAAAAAACCTAAACAATTTTACACTTTTTTTATTTTTTTATATATTAGTCAGTAAACATAGGCTCATTGATTAATATATTAATATACCTTTTTACGTTATTACAAATACAATACATTCTCATTTTATCTGCACAGATTAAGTGAACAGCGCAGACTACGTTTACTGGAACTTGAAACCCAGATTAAGACTTTGAAAGCAGAAAAAAAGGAGAAAGAAAAAGTGACCAAACTTAAAGTACAAAGTGACGAAAAAATAAAGAAACTGAACAAGTTAGTGGCAACTTGTTTTTTTTTACAAAAAACTATAAAACAAAAATTTTAAAACAATGTAATGCATTAGCACATGATTTTTGTATTATGTAACAATTTTATTAAAAACAATTTTTTAGTTTGTATACAAGTTAAATGTATATGTACATAGCACAAAACAAAAATTAACTGTCTAAAAAATGTTCAAATTTGTATAGATATATATATTTAATAGTTTTGTTTTTTAACACAATGTTATTCTATAGGGAAATCCAATCCATGAAAACAAATAGAGTAAAGCTGATGAAACAAATAAAAGAAGAGAGCACAAAATACCAACAATGGAAAAAGGCAAAGGAGAGAGAAGTGAAACAACTCAAAGAAAAGGTTTTTATCCTGTTTTCATTAAATTTGTATCATCTCGGGGGCAATGGGCAAACTTAGGCCGAAATCCTATGTCCCATAATATAGAACCTAATCCATATAAAAACATAACACATCTTATTAAATTTCAGGACCGCAAACGGCAATTTGAAATTGTCCGATTAGAACGGGATTTTGTGAAACAGAAAAACGTTCTTAGAAGAAAAACAGAAGAGGCGGCTGCCTCTAATAAAAGACTAAAAGAAGCTCTTAGTCGTCAGCAGAACGCTGCAGCGAAGAGGCAGCAATCCCAGTCTCGATCCTTGGATGCAGGGAGCACGAGGATGAAAGCTTGGTTGGAAGAAGACATAGAGATCGCTGTGTGCGCCAAGCAAGCCAAGAAACATTATGATATTCTCGTCCAGGATTTGAAGGAGGTAGAAGAAGAATTAGATGAAGTTATAAGCACCGAGTCACCAAGTAAAAGGGTGAGTAATGTACTATGGTATTGGTTTACAATGGCGCAGCTAGGAAGTTTTGAGGGTCGCGACCCTTCCTTAAAAATAAAATTATATAAAAAAATTAAAAATAAAAAAATACTATTTTAAAAACCTCTTCTTATATATTTCTGGCTGTGCCAATGATAATATGTAGTAGGTTCAGGAACTTCAGGTGTGCTGTTAGCACTTAAACGACATGTTTTCTGATCGTGTTTTGAACAATTAAAGACCCTACTTTCAAGTTGTGAGGATACAGTTATATAAATATGTAAATATTCTTTGTTTGCCACTAAAAAAAGAGTATTAAAACAAGTCCGATTTCACCTAACACTACTACATTGAATAAATACAAAATATGGTATTTTTGTAGAGACGCACGTATACCAAAAACGAAAATGACGAAGTCCAACGCAGAAGACGGGAATTAGTTGAAGAATGTGAGTTGAAAAAAGCTCAGATGAAAGACTTGGAAGGGAAGCTTTCGGCAGCAAAAGATACTCGCAACAAACAACAACAGAGGCTTCTACAAATCACCAGCATTGCTGAAGCAAGGTCGATGATGAAATGCCTCCATAATTTAGTAAGTTGTTTATTTTAACCTTTATAGTTCGCAGCCAAATGTTTTATATTACTGTGGAGTAAGATGGGTCAAATTTTCTGATCGTGTTTTAGACTGTAAAAACAGTCTAAAAAAGTTGTTAGGATATAGTTTTATACTTCTTTGAATGTTCTTTATTTACTATCAAATGGACGAGAAATTAAATGAAGGTGTCTCATCGTTCCCTACCTTTACGAAAATTGCATTTTTTATCAGGTGGTCACTTCCAGAGTGGAAGAAGATGACATTCGTACAAAGAAGATCAGCCTTGGTACTCGTCTCCAGGAAGAGCAGAAGAGGAACAGAGAGCTTGAGGAAAGGATTGAGGAGATGATGAAAGAACATGAACTCAACATCACGGCAGTGGAGCATTCGAATCAGGATAAGGTCATTGGAAAAATTATTTAAGTATTTAATGGTGTAATCAGCATAATGTTGGTGCTGTATTCAAAAATGTAATATAGAGGGTGGTTTTACTTTATTTTAAAACTTTTTTTTACGCTGCACGCAAAAACCAGATGTGCATCATACATTTAGCACCCCTAGTTTTACGTCTTTAGTTTTACACCTTTTTTTTAAAATGGTTTTTGTAAACAAAATATAAGGTTTGGATAAATAAATGTCAATTTTCTCGGATGTATATTCTTTGTGATTCTGGCCTTGATTTCATTGAACAATGGGTTGGAGAAATTACTGTGTTTTGACCAAGGACACATACGCCTATAATGGTAGCAGCAACAAGCCTTAAAATTTTTTTCTTCTTTTTTTGCTTCCCCACTGCTAACATGTATATTTTAACACAGGTTATTTTCCTGACCACCCAACTTAACAGCAATGCCACACAAAGACCAAAAGATTTAAACCAATCCAAGAGAGAAGAAGATTTAGCATCTCAAGTGCAAATCCAGGTACATTAGTGTAACTACAACAATATAAGTAAATCTATGTTTTCTTAACCATAAATACTATTTTAAATGGCCATTAATTGCTAGGGTGCCAAAAATGCAAATTCTTAAGAATAAAAATAAAACTTAGGGCATATTTTTAATCAAATTTTAAGCACATTTTGAGTTGAATATCACTGTAGTGACTACTGACTGGTGTTTTTTGCATATTACTATCAGTATTGAGCATTGAACCCGGTATCTTTTGTTCTAATTCAAGTATCTTACTAATACAAGGCATTAGTAAGACAAATTCAATGACAATGTATGTGGAAAGAATGCTACTACACACTTATATAATATAATATAGGGTGGGGGAAGATGGGACACTTTTCACTCTATTTTCTCGTCCCATTTAGTAAACAAAAAACATTCACAGAATTATAAAACCGTATCATCACGACTCCTATGGACCGTTGTTAATTGTTTAAAACACGTTCAGGATATTTGGATATTATGTGTTAAAAGTGTCCCGTCTTTCTCCACTCTACTATATAACTTATTTACAATATAAACACCCCGCTGTACTTTATTTTTAAAAAAACATCCACATTAGGCTGGTTTGATTCAAGAGCTCCTTAAAAAAGAAGAAGAATACGAACAGCTGAAGAAAGAAAAGGAACAAGCGCCTACTAAAAAGAAATACAAAAAGCCGGTAAATTAAATTACGATGTGAACAAATGAAAATGAATTATTTTTTCCTATACAACGGGGCAATGACAGACGTTATAACACGAATGTTCTGTTTTATACACCCCATGTCCACCTATGAGGTTCTTAGTATGTAACTTTATGGGTGATTGTTTTAATATATGGTCAACAATTTAGACAACCTATTAGGAACCGTATTTTAACTGTAATAAATTCTGGAACTTTGACCCTGATCTGCTACTCATAGAATTGAACGATTCTTTTGTAAAGAGATACAGTAAGGATCTGGTGCTACGAAAACAAAACAGACAAAAATATATTATTTAATAATTGATTGGACTTAATTTTTTCTGTTATGTTTTCATAGCATCAGATGCTTGGATGTATTTGAAATAAGAACAATAGTTTCACCAACTAAGATTATAAAATGATGTGAAAAGAGTCTTGTATCCTCCAGGCTCCCATCAAAGAGGAAGATTTGATCCCAAGCTCTGATGAAGAAGATGAAGTATCAGATTATGAATCCGATTACATCCCAACTCCAATATTACGGAAAACACGACGTCGAACGAATGTACATCTGCCCACAGAGGTAATTGTTCACACTTTTAACTGTATATGTTTACAGTTGTTATGGCGCAGCTAGGGTTTCGGGAGTCGCTAACCCCCCTATTTAAAAAGTATATCATTTTATAAAAAAAATTAAAAATAAAACAAAAATTCTGCGACATTATGTTTTAGCACCCCAGAATTTAAGCTTAAAAGAAGTTTACCTACCTGTTGGGTGTCTATACAAATAGCCAAAGTATATTGTATTCACCATTCGCCACATTAATCAATGAGGTTCTTTATGTTTGATCACCATGAGTGTAACTTCATTACCCCATAAATAATTGTTTTTTGTTCATTAAAATGATAAAATACATTATTTCACTTGTTTTAAATTATTTTCAGAAGAGGGGGTGTGGCTGTAAGACTGAATGTGCCAAGAAAATATGCAAATGTAAAAAGAACAAGTTACTTTGCACAGAGAAATGTGGCTGCGATAAAACAAAGTGTAAAAACTTGAAAGAAGACGTGAGTGTAATTTATCTGCATTTTGCAAACCAAAAAATAGCTTTAAAGTTGAGGTTTTGACTAACTCTGGCCTAAATCTTATGTTTTCATGCATACCATGTACCTCAACCATATATAATGTAAATTCCAGTATGATAAGTTTACCAGCAATGAGCTATGCCATATTTGCATTACAAACTATTAGATCAGTAAGTCAACTTATAAACTGTTCTTTGTCTTTGCTGGTGTTGAATTATTAGATTTGTTTTAAACAAGAGACTGATGATGCCAATTAGACAAAACATATATATAGTACTGTGGGGTAAGGTAGGACACCTTTAGCACATAATATCCAAATATTCTGATCGTGTTTTAAACAATTACCAACGGTTTATGGAAGTCATGTACATGGTTTTATAATTCTTTGAATGTTCTTTGTTTACTTCCAAATGGGACAAGAAAATAGAATGAAAAGATGTCCCATCTTCCCCTACCGTACTATATCTCTCTTGGTTGAACTTGATTTTCGTCTGTAACGTTTTCGTAGCACCATAAAAATAACCACGTTAACTTGTAATAGGACGCATCTGATACTTCGAACAGCACCGAACCTTCTACGTCGCTTATACTTGAAGAAAACTCGTTGGTTCAACGCGTTTCCCGTTTGTTTTCACATGAAGGTAATTTTAGTGTTTATATTTTTAACAAAGTCATATTTCATTCTTTAGTTTAAATGGTTCTGGCTGATTATTTTAAGATTCATTCGTGTTTTGCTTTATTTTTTGTAAAAAGTATAATATATGGGTAAAAGTAATGGACCAACTCCGTCAGAAATCCTGGAGAAATCTCTTGCGTGTTTTACCCTTAAAGTTACATACGTTGTAACTCGTAAACGTACACAAAGTGTGTGAGACCAGAACACCCGTGATATAACGACTCGTTTCCCTTTTAGTTCCAGCAGAAGAGATTCGTAAGCATTCGTTGGATCCAGAGCCAGAAAAAAGCTACACACCGAAATACTTCATGTCTCCGCTGCAAGAAATCGACCCTAATTCGAGTGAGGACGTTCCAGTACCGCCTTTACTGGCAGAAGATATGAAAAAGTTTGGGCAAAAAAAGCGAAAGCTGTACAACTATACGCCTGGGGATCTATTGTCTAACTAACTATTACATAATTGCTTCTCGAAAAATCTAAAACTATACTACAATTCGTTATATGAACGTTTTCTGCTTGATGTCATTTGTGAATTAGTAATTCGCCACTGCCTTTATGAATTGCTGCGTATAGTTTTTGGTGCAAATTCGCTCTTTCTATTGTAACTGTCTAAATGTCTCGGTACCACTTCTGTAAAACTGCCTAACTGTTGGATATTTAGCGGTAGAGGAATCATATCACGCTTGTTAGTGCAGTGTTAACTTATAACGCCGTTACGAGCATCTAAAAGCCATGTAGACTAATTCGAAGCGATTAAAACATTAAAAAACGTTTCCAAAACTAGCTAACATTTTTTGGGGTAATCGGCCAAATCTGGCCTAAATCCTATGTCGTCGTCAAGGACCTCATCCACATAGAATAGAATCGCCATTAAATTATATAGCGGGTGCAAAAAGTGTGTTGTACATTATTTTAAAACTGTAAAATGTCAGCGTAGCTGATTGGCTGGTGAAATTTTAAACTAGCCAATCACGCTCCATTTACCGAAGTAGCAATCCATCAACTGCTAATTAACCTTCGATCGAAAATGATTCGCAATTGAAATCAGTTCGTTTGGCATTGTACCCTCATCGACCGCACGTTAATTGTTTGTAGACGTTTGAACACGAATACGGAATTCATTTTCTTAATCCTAAAATCGGTTGGTATTTTGACCGTTGAGCCTTCGACGTTATATATTTCGTATACCAGTCAGTTTTAGCATGACAGTTGAATTCAAGCTACTGTAGAATGGCGAGCTACACGCAAGTTGGAAGTGGGCAAATGCTGGGAACTACATTGCTAGTTATAGCATGGACAGGTAAAGAAATTAGATAAATATTGTCTTAAAGATAGTTTTATGTCTTTTATATATACTAGAGCATACTCTAAAAGTCTAAGAATTGCAAAAAGTATACTACTCAAAAGACGGTTTTAAGTCTTGCAATGTGTATGGAAGCAACAGTAGAAATGTGATGCGTTTTTAAATTTAATATAAGACAGTTCTTCCCACAGCCTAACTGTATTAGCTCATCTAAATTGTCATCCAATGGTAAAGAAATTAGATAAATATTGTCTTAAAGATAGTTTTATGTCTTTTATATATACTAGAGCATACTCTAAAAGTCTAAGAATTGCAAAAAGTATACTACTCAAAAGACGGTTTTAAGTCTTGCAATGTGTATGGAAGCAACAGTAGAAATGTGATGCGTTTTTAAATTTAATATAAGACAGTTCTTCCCACAGCCTAACTGTATTAGCTCATCTAAATTGTCATCCAATAGATTTTTAAAACATACGATCCTTGTATTGTAGCGTAAAACTAGATCTGAAAATCTTTTATGTGTCGTTGATGTAGGCTATTGTTTTTAAATAGCTCGCATTCTGTTGCAACAATTGTTATTTAGTACTTAATGTATAACTTAAAAACCTATAACTGGAAACGCTATATTATCTGCTTTCAGGTATTCTGGTTTCATTTATTATACCAGACTGGAGACGAAGTGTCGTGAAACTGCCCGAAACGACATTTGAATACGAGTCAATGCACCAGTTTAATGAGAGCAGTCAGGAACCAGATTGCATATTGTGTATACTGAAGGATATCCATTCAGACCACATAAGTTAGTGAATGCTTTTACTGTATATATATGGTGGGAAAAGATGGGACACCTTTAGCACAGCATATATCCAAATATCGTAATCGTGTTATAAACAATTAACAACGGTCCATGGGAGTCGTGAGGATATCTATATTTCTTTAAATGTTCTTTGTTTACTACGAACTGGGACGCAAAAATAGGATAAAAAAATGTCCCATCTCCCCCCACCCTCGTATCAAAATAAATGTTTAAACATTACAGTATTATCACGTATTTTTTATCACTTAGCAAGTTAAATACGTGTGTCATATTGTATAAATGATAAACGTAGCATGATACACCTAGTGTTTTGAGTTACAAAGTATTTTAATTTTTCTTTAACTGCCAACTTGGACTGCTACATTACAATTACTGTTAAGTGACTTTAATTGCGCAATGCCTTACGCTGATTCAAACCAACACTAGCTTGATAACGTTACGCAATTCTTGGAAAATGTACTTTTTTCTGTGCGTTTCACATTCCTTGTAATTTTAATTATTAAACGCGGGAACGGGATTGGCCTCTTTTCTTTTAAGCATGTTGACTAGACTCAAAGTATACTAACTTTGGCTAGACTTAGTATTGTTGAGTGTGTAAAATCGACGTTCTGGCTGTAAAAGTTAGATTTGAAAGCATGAGTTATAAGTTTAGTGGCGTGCTATTTTGTGAACGTGATGATATATGGGTCAGTTTTTTGTGGCCAATTAAGTGACAATGGCCAATTAAGTGACAACGTTGAATGTTTGTTTACTACCAAATTGGTAGAGAAAATAGATTGAAAAAGTGTCCCATCTTTTCCCAACCTACTATACTTATGTTTTAGATTCGACTGTCACCCCCACAGAAGCAGACGAAAACAGTAGTCAAGACACTCATAGTGTGACTGACACTAACTTGAAGACGATTTTTACTCGGCCATCTCAATGGTTTACAATCGGCATTCGTGGTCTCTGGACCGAATGTGCGTTTCTGCCAAATTATCCAGACCCGAAATTTCTGACCTACACTTCGAAGACTAATTTATCAGCGTCAGTTGAAATTCGGCCGGTTGCAAAGAACGATTCAATTGCTATTAAAGGGAATCTTACTGTGTGGACAAAGTATCATACTCAACTGACATCTCAGCTCCATTATGCGAACAATTTGGTGGCAATTGTAAATTTAGAAAAGTCAAAGAATTGTACATATGTGTCTCTACAGAGATCGACATGTCTTCTTATGGTGGGTTTAAATGTAGGCTATATGCTGGACATTGTGGGCGCAGGCCTATGTGTCCAAGGGAAAGACGCTTAACGGTAATTGATCCAACCCAGTGAACCCTTATTATGGGCTGTTTAAATTCTCAACCATGCATGGGCTTAAAATAAGTAAATGGATAATTATCCACAAAGTTAAATACATGAAAACTCGTAAGCTGACACAAGGTGTATGAAACAAAATACCCGTGTTATAACGACTAGTGACACCTATTAAACCATTATCCAACAAACGTTGCTAAAACAAATATTTTAGGGAATTCGAGCCGTTGCTTTGCTTGGTATATTCATCGGTACAGTAGCTTGTGTACTTGCTGTTACTTCAGTTATATTCGATGGACACATACGAGAAAGTACGTTTACTCATCCAAATATATCTCGATTCCGTCGGCATAATGTTCTTTCGGTTCTGGCTGGAGCTTTGGCCGGGCTGAGCGGAATGTTCGGACTTATAAGGTTGGTCTGTTTGTACGTCACAGTGGGTGAAGTTCGCAGCGTGGCACGCCATGGGTCCTGCGATTTTCGCCAGAATTAATTGGCCCATTGCCTAAATGTTACTATTCTACGGATATCCAAATATTCTGGTCGTGTTTTAAATAGCAATTAACAACGGTTTATGGGAATCGTGAGGATATAGTATTTATAATTCTTTGGATGTTATTTGTTTACTACCACAGAAAAAAATAGAATAAAAAAGTGCCACACATTTCCAATACTATACCATTATACCAATCTGACTAACTTTTCTAGTTGTTGGTGGTTCACGTTGGACGTGAACACGCGATTCTTTATGCCGTCTTATCAGCTCTACCACATTAAGAACGGAGGGACCTTTATAGCCGGATCGTCTCTGCTTATGTCTGGCAGTTCAGCTGTCTTGTACATCATAGGCGGTTATCTTATGGGCGTGAAATCCACGAAAAAAAAAGAATCCGTTTTTGTTGTGAAATGCAATGCTTCTGTGTATTAAGGTGAATTGAATTTTAAAGTTTATTTATAGTTTTTGTAACTTTGTAACACATGTTGTGTATATGATTTAAAAATGCATAATTGTTTTGGGTAAATGAACAGAAATTAGCGTAATATTTTCTGTGCCGGTAGTACATATTTATGAATAGTAGGTTGGGGTAAGATGGGAAATGTTTTCATTTTATTTTCTTGTTCCATTTTGAAGTTAACAAAGAATATTTACTGACTTGGTTTATAACCGTAGCCCCACGGCTTTAAAAAGTTGTTAATTGTTTAAAAAAAGATTAAGAAATGTGGGATTTAGGTGCTAACGGTATCCCATCTTATCCCACAGAATTATACCTGTCTGGCCATTTTTATTGTTAGCGATTGTTCTTATTGTTCCAGTATATGTTATATTAAGTCCTATTATTTTGTTCCAATGTTATATTCTACATAAGCAGATATGTGTTGTATAAAATACGTGAATCTGTTCAGATATTAAAATGTAGAACTCAAAATTTCGCTGCATTTCTACAGACAGTAATTTGATTAGACCATCACAGAGCAGAAATGATAAAATAATACTATATATTTTGCGAAGTACCTTCGAAGCATCGAGTCACAACAGCAAAACGCTAAAGGTCAGAATATCAGTTGCTTTTAAAGTAGAGTGGGGTAAGATGGATATGTTTTCAGTTTTTGATGTAAATAAAGAACATTTACAGTCGTATAACCAGAGCCTGCGACTCTGAAATACCGTTCTTTGTTTAAAACAGAGTTTGGAAATATGGGTTTTAGAGGGCTTAAACTCCACAGTACTATAAATATGATTGCCAATTTCGGGGCAAATATTTCGCACACACCCAAAAAGAACACAGTGCACTTACGGTATATGTTCCGCTTAACCCCGTCATATTTACGGGGTAATGTGACAATTCAGACTAAACCCCAGGTCCCATGGCATGCCTCACAGTAGGTCCTCACTCATATAGGGTTTTTCTGTTGTTTTACCAGAATGCGGTTCAGGCGAAACTATACAATATCTTTTGTGCCAAAACTGCTAAAACATCTGATGTATAATATTAATGGTATGATAATACGTGAACTAAATCTCAGTTGACCTTACTTTAAAGGCAAAAGTACGAAAAATAAGCAAAGTAATGAACACGTAAATGCATACGTGGCCGTAGTGCATGCATGGCCAGTTTAAAATCAATAAAACCAGTTATCCTGGATGCGATTTACGATAAAATAACGTTTTTGGTACAGCTAAAGCGATTACTTTTGGGGTCGTAATACTAAAGCGTGTATTATTGAATCGAGTCGTTTGGGTCTAAATGGACGAGGTTTAGGACATACCGTACGTTGGGGTAAGATGGGACACATTTATTACATAAAAAACAATATCCAGATCGTGTGTTAAACAAAAAACAACGGTATGGGAGTCGTGGGAATACGGTTTTATTATTCTATTTCTTTGATACCAAATGAAACAAGAAAATTAATCAGAAAGGTGTCCCATCCGCCCCCAGCTTACTATATATCGTTGTGCAACGATTTCTTGTGTGACCACCGACGAAAACCGGTTCCAGCCGACCAAAACCGCTTTTTGATGCGTTCACACCATGCTTTTGCACCGCGGGGTAATCACAGTGGGCGTTATGCGGCTTGGTGCTTCAATACACTTCGTCATCGTCGCCCCAAATGTCCGCGGACGGTTGCGGCTCCGGGGCAGCGGCTGGCGTCGGACGGGTATTGGTTGTACTGGGGTACCGCATGCTAGTTGACGTCTGACTGGGACGAGGCAGAGTACGTCTGGCAGGAGAAGCGCGGGCACCTGGTATAAAATATTGAATATAGTACTGTGTGGTAAAATGAAAAACGTTGGAACATTGTAGGCTGTTTTAAATTTCATATGCTGAATAAATTTTAATTTTTTAAAAATGATGTCGAAAATTGTAACTTATATAACGAGATAAAAACATGGGTCATTACCCCAACCTGGAACCTACTTCTAAAATTTTTTAAATATTTTATAAAAAATGATCAAAAATCAAATGAAAACATGAAGAACCCCATTACCCCAACCTGGTATACATTAAAAAAAAAGATTAAAAATCTTGAAAAATGTAACCGATATAACCTACCATTACCCATTGGAGAACTAGCAGAAGGTGATTGTGGGATACCAGTTCTCGTGGTTAGTTTAGTGAGTCTTGATGTTGGTGCTATGAGGGACGATTTAATGTTTGGTGCTGTGAAAATAAAATGTCTTAGTGTGGTAACAGAATGAATGAATGTATCTTTTTTCCTGCGGGGCAGGCATTGACTGTCGTTATAATAAGGTTGTTCCGTTTCATACAACTCGTGGGCGCTTATTTGTAACTTTTTATATTGTATGACTTGACAATTTAGACAACCTATCAGTGTCACATAGGTAGGAGAAATTGTTGTTATATCTTGCTCAAACACACCAGTTTAAATGTAAACCAGCTTTAACTTGCTGTTTAGTGCCTATACAAACAAATACAAACAAGCAAAGCCAAAGTATATTACATTCACCACATTAATCAATGAGGTTTTCTATGTAAATGCATCTTAACAAAGTTACCCTAAATTTTGTAAAAAAACAGCACAAAAATGCAAAGTTTGTACCTGAATGAGAAGGTGGAGTAGAATATTCTTGCGTATACGAGTTCGAAGCGAGATTTGAGTTTGATTTTGAAGGTGTGTGTGTTCTAGATGGGTGGGGTAAACTACGCCGTAATCCTTTTACACCTGTGTTGTATATATGATTCAATATTTTCAAGTAATTATTAGTTGAAATATAATATTGTATAGGCCTATTCTATAATAATCATATCCTACAGCATGGTATGGGACCTGAGATTTAGGCTGGAGTTGACCCATTACACAATCGGGCGATGCGCTTAGATCCTTCAGTTACGATGCAAGCGCCTAACCATTGAGCCACACTGTAGTGCAGGCCATAACTGATAGTGATATATGCATTGTACCTGTAATTTTAATTAAGTTTTGGTCGGTTTAAAACCGTTTTATACATTACAAATGGCTTGTGGTTTATAAATGCAACAGCAGAATTTAAGCAGTAAAACTAGTTTCAGAATTCAGAGTTTAGCAGATTTTGCCAAATTAACACAGGTCTATTAGTTCATCGACAATTATCGCAGGATAATTTATGTCATTAGTAATTTATTTTGATTCGCCTAAATACCTGTGTTTGGTTTACGTGCAGGGGCAGGGCTTATTGATCTTGGTGAGGGAGAATGTCGTTCTAATCTTGTTGGTGTACTTGGTCCTGTATTATATCATATGTTTTATTTTTATAACTGTTTTCTTTTCCTGTGTTATACAGTAGGGTGGGGAAGACAGGATACCTTTTACTCTATTTTGTCATCAAATTTAGTAGTAAACAAAGAACATTCGAAGAATTATAAAACCTTATCTTCGCGACACCCATTGACCAATATTTGCATATAAATAGAAATGCACACATGTGATCTAAAGGTACCACTAAACTTCCAAAAATACGAAACAGGCTCTAAAACACTCTCATTAAATCACATGCCTCTTAACACAACTGTAATAACACAACCCACACAGCACTTACTTCTGACAGGGCTTTCATCTTCCTTACACATAGTAGACGGGTACAAACCATAAGCTGTTGTCATGGTTTGACTTGGTACTGGTAGATGGTGGCCATGATGGGGGGAACCTGTGGTAAAAAAGGGTCTGATTTAAAAAAATGGGTACAGTGGCACATCTAGAGGGGTTCGGGGGCACATTCAGGCCTCGCTTTTAATTTTATTATATATATATATATAATAAAATCAAATAATTTTTTTATTGGAACCAATATAATGTCCCATTGTCAGTTAGTGATAAGTTTCCAAAAGATTGATTATAGCTTTAAGCTATATATAGGCATCTTGACATTTATATATAAAATAAATGTATAGGCAAGTAGGCAACGGGCCTCCAATTGGTCATTAAGTTACTTTATCAAATATTAATGCACTTACGTAGCCTGTTAGGCTTTTTTTATTGTTTACTTATTTTGCTAAAATTCTCAAAGTGCACACAATTAATGAAAAACAGAAATGTTTGAGCAATTTAAAAGTTTTTTTTTATGAAAATTTAATTAATAAAAAGGAATTCTAAAAATTATTTTTCAAAGGCTTTTTAACGACAATTCAATTTCCCTTAAAAAATTTTGAACCCTTTCAGTTTAACACCTATGTTTGTAACCCGAAAGTTTAAAAAAGATAAAAACCTGATGAGGATGAATGATGATCTAACTCTTCCTCCAATGAACCTTTGCGTTCCTGGTTAGTAGGGACATCAAGTCCTGTTGTATGGTGAGTACGTGGACTTGTCTGATGTGTGTATGAGGTGTTTTCTGTAAACAAAATCTAATTTTTCAACCCTGTAAGGTACCTATTTATATTTATTTTTTTAGTAAATTATTTTTGTGTAATTGTTCATTTTTAAGTTAGAACCATTGCTACTGTAGCAAGTTACCAAGTGTGCCTGACTATTGAGTTAAAACAATTACTGTTGGTGTCTTTTATCTTGCTCAAGACCGCATGCACCCACGATGGTTAAAGCACCAGAGCAATTTAAAGTATAATTGTTTCAAATTTTTTACCGTTTTTTTAATTTCAAAAGGTCAACTTATATTTTGTAGGTGACCTAAACTTAATAAATGGAATTAAATAATGAAACAGGTAGTTGAATCTAACCTTGTCTATCATTTGAATTTCTTGTGCTTGTCACAGTGTCTTTTCTCAGTTCTGAAAAAAAATATAAATATAAATATATATATATATATATTCTGTTTACAAAATATAATCCAATTTGTCACAACACATAATATAGTGGCAGCACCAAACATTGAACCCAGTATCCTCCGGTTACAAGTTTGGTGCTGTATGTTTGATACTACAGTGCTATAGCAAACACTAATACACACATTTTCCCAACTATTGCATATAATATGTAAACAGATGAATTGATCGCTAGCAACTACGTAATTAAATATAAACACCAGGGAATAAATGTCCTATGTTTTATGACAGGTGTGTAGCTACTAACTCCCCTGTGCAATATTACCACACTGACTTGTCATTTTGTCAATACATTAAAAGTCAATAAATTTTGGTTGTGATAATTTTTTTCCTGCAAAAATTTTGAATAAATGAAAATATTTTTAGACTTCATTATTCACTAGGACCAAAGCTATATTTTTTCTATGTAATGTACAGAGTAAAAAAATTAAAAAATCAAAATTTTAAATTTCTACTAAAAAGGGGGAATTAGAAAAGAAAAAAAACACCAAAAATAACAATCATTTCGAAAAAAATATTAAAAAAGCAAAAATCTTGCAAACTTATTTTCGGCAAGAACTTGTAGATTGTAGTACTACTACAGCATAGAGAAAATATTACCTTCTTGCTGCATTCTGGCAACTACTTGTACATCAGTTGCATCTTCTAACTTGTAAGTATCAGTTAAATTTAGATCTTTTTCAACAGATCTTTGCAGATAGCTGATGTCAGATAAACGGCTAGGTACTGAAGAAATGTGGCCAGTTAAAACAATGTAACATTTATAAACTATAGGCTATATCAATTAAAAGTCTATATGATACATATTTTTGTATTATTTCAGGTGTGTTATTGAACCCCATGTTACAACAGCCTATTTTAAAGATCAGTGTAACAACTATATTATAGGTTTTACACTGAAATACAGTTGTTACCCTGTCGTTAAGTGACTAGCCAATACAAATAATAATGGCTAAATGATACAGAAATTTTTGAACATTTTTGAACATTTTTGAATAATTTTTGAACATAATACTAATACAAACTCACTGTTATAATCATAAACACCATCCAGTTTTCGGAGAATATTTTGCTTGGCAGATACTAGTTGTGGAGTGGTGGGGTGTTCTAATTCATCTGTAAGCCATTCTTGAGGTGACCTCCATGTTTTATTACTGTGCGAGTCAGATCTTTTTGCTTTTGACTTCACTGCTGGGGATTGGTACAGCCTATAAAAAAATAACAGTTTAAATGAATAATTGTTAATTTTTTTCTTTGCGTGGCAGGCCACTAACAGTTGCTATAACTTATAAAATAGGTGTTTTGTTTCATACAACTTGTGTCCACTTTGTATCTTATTTTTGAACATTCGTAACTTATTTTTCCTCGCGTGGTGGAGCAATGACAGTCATAACATAGGTGTTTTGTTTCATACAACTCGTGCTCGCTTATAAGTTGCTTTATAGGTATCTGTGGGTAATTTTATTTGAGGGTCTTTTCCATTTTTAAAGTGACAAAAAACATTGCTCCCACCCATTGGTCATAAAACTGTGCTGGTGATTAGCAAGTTGTACTTTTTTTATAATTGCAACTTTGCAAATTATAATATATCACCACTGTATTGGACCATTGGAGGCAGCATATATAAATTGTGTTTTACCCCAAAACACACACACCAACAATGGTAGCAGACTATCAGCAATTTAATTTTGAATGTTAATAATGTTTTGTTTGCATAACTTGATAAATAGTAAAGCACCTATGTAAACACATCGTGTTATTTTAAACCAATTCTATTACCTTTGTGGTCAGTTGAAACGTGTGGAATTACTTTTAAATAGGGGGAAATATTAAAAACAACATTCAACAAGTATAAATATCTACAAAATCTACTATATAGGCTATACAACAAACTAATATTTTGTGAATTAAGAAAAAATAAACTTTGTTTCCCTCCCCCCCCCAAAAAATGTTGGTACTTAAAAAAATGTTTTTTTACAATGAAATAAAACCGTTAATAAATATATATAAATTCAAGTGATGACATTTTGACGTATGATAACATCAATAAACAGAATACTAAATCCCGTATCTAAATTCGAACTTATATAAAAAAATCAAAATTTATATCATGCTGTCATGCATCTTTACTTACCATGAAGTGTCATCTCCGTAATTTGTGTTAACAAGTAAATCATCTTCATCAAGAAGAGCAATTCCATCGTTTAAACTAGATATGTCTTCCTCTTTATCAGGAAGAGCATTATCCCCGCTTGCATCTTCTACTTCTGCAATGCTTTTGCGTTTCGAAGACTAAATGTAAAAAACATAATTTTTTAGAGATCTGGTGCTATGAAAACAAAACAGACAAAAATCAAGTCCAAACAATTGTATAATAAAATATATATATATATATTTCACCTTAATGGCATCGTCAGTCTCTAACTCAATTAGAATCTGTATGAGCACCTGATCAGGGTCAGATTAGCGGAATTTATTACATTTACCTAAGTTTTATTTATACATTTAAATACAGTAATGAAGATCCAAGTAATTGATTTAACAAAGAGAAATGAATTAGCAGCTTAATAACTTTTCAATAAGGTTATATATGTACAAAATAGAACCTTACATTTGTGAGTTTTCCAGTTCTGTGACGAAGATGTTCATTCTGTTTTTCCAACTTTCTAACCAAATCTTTAAGTTTTTTTACTTCCAAATCTTCGTTAGACGAATAACCAGTAGAGTCAGTCGCCTCTTCTCCGTTTTCCATTTCTTACAAAAACTAAACACTCAAGCTATCCGTGTGACTTTTAACGAAAAAGAAATAGTTGGTTAACGGCTAATAATATTACATAGGCAGTCAAGACTTGCTGTATTGTCAATGGGCACACCATTTAGTTATGGTGTAAAAATCTTGGATAAGTTAGAAGAGAAATTTGTAAATTCTTGTAAAATTTTTACGCACTATATTATTTTTAAGTCTAACAATTACATAAAGTTAACTGTAGTACCTGCATGTTATCGTTATTACATAGGCCACGTTACATGTAGCGGAAATGCCTGTTGCTTTTTAACTGAACTCGTCTGCAGAAATACGTTTGATGCGGTCGGTGTTTTATTTGTTTTTGACGTGAAGTGCTTTCAAAAACCAAGTTAACTCATAGATGTCCATTGGTCGCAATAGAAAGAGCTCTTTAATCGCTGTTTAAATGTGTTCTCAGTAGAATTGAAAGGACTTTATATTTTCCGACACATCTAATAAGCTACTAATATTTAATTAGTAGTTTTCTGAATATATGTACCTAGGAAATGTAAAGGGCAAATTTGAGTAACGCTAACGGGAATTCCCGTGAGCTTTGTAAAAAGAACGATAACTTAAAGGCCTTCCGTCAAATATTGCAATTCCAGTGATGCTACTTTAGATGTGTTCTGTATTGTTTGTTCGCTAAAACATTCAAACATTCCTGAGTAAATATTAGAAGCGCGTATTTAAACTGAGAAAGCTAAAACTCGGTTGGTAAGATATAGCACATTTCATTCTCTGCTAACGATGTCCCATCTTACCCCACCATAATATATATAATATTCAATTTTTAAACATCTAATTCACTTTAGCAGAATTGGGGTTAACATGGCTTCTAACTCGTTATAATAATAATAAAAACGTTTAAAATAATAATAAAACCGTTTAACTCTATGATAGTATTTATATAACTTGGCGAACGGACGTTGTGACATAATACCCACGTCTGACCCTGCTTTATTTAAATTAGCTCTTGGTCTATAAATGAAGTAAGTCAAAATATTTGAATAAACTATGCATGAAACCTATTGTTATCATAATAGACTGTCTGTCACAGTTTATTCCTGTTTTGAATAACACACACTGTTATTTAGATGTGCTGTTGAAAATGGCTGGTAACTCAAGCATTAATATTAGCAATGGCGACTTTCAGCAAGGATTCAGTCAGACAATTGTCGGGGTTCTTTTTATCGCAATATCTTGGCTTGTTGTTTCTCTTGTAACTTTTGGCATTCGATTCGGAAAAAGCAAAAAAGATTACGTTCACTGGTGCAATGTCAACGCTGCTGTTTTTTGCCAAGTGCGGTTAGTTTTCACTCAAGCTTTAGTATACGTCACCTCTGACGTAGGCGATGACGTCACATGCGAAGTGCTGACCGATGCGTCGATTGTACTGTATGGGATTTCTGCTGTGTTCATATACACTTGTTTATGGTGCAGGCATAAGAAGTTATACGACAACCCGATTTTCAATCTGGGACAAAAAATGAACGTTCTTGGATTTGTGTGTCTAATTTTTATCTGGATAGGAATGGTGGCGCTAATGATTGTTTTCGTCTTACCTACAAATTACGTAGCTGCAAAAGACGGCTGTGTGCTTAGACCCAGCCGACAAGTCAATTACCCAATTTTTGTCGCATACGCTTGTATTGTAATCGGTCAGATTTTCCTTCTGACAATTTTAATCTACCCGCTATTTCGATACAGAAGATCACGCCACTTCAATTGCGAGACCCCGAGCCCTGGATTTACCACAAATAACACACTTATACGGACAATGCGGAAGCTTATTCTTCTCACAGCAGTATGTGTTGTGTCAGACGCAATTCCAGCAGTTTGCGTATCCTTTGTCCTGCCACGATCGCTCAACAAAAGTACATCAAACAGTTTATATGACATAAGTCTTGTGATTGACCTCTTCGTCCTCACTCTTGGATTTGACACTGGAAATGAAATTGCGACATCACTGTGTAAAGGATGCACACCATCCGAATGAATGAAGCAATTTTAATCATGTTGTATTTGGTATATATATATATATATATATATATATTCGCATTCGTAATGTAGACTAGAATAATTATTATGTTTGTTTTATTTACCCTAAAAGTTGTAGAACTGCGATTCATTACCCACACGCGCAGTAAACAAACACTGATTTTTTTCTAAAATATCCCAATTACAAATTGCCATGTCTATATTATCCTACCCCGCATTAACCACCTACCGACGATTTGACACGCACCTAAAGTTGTTCCACAGAAATCGCTTGTTGTCAAGTATGAAACTTTACGATTATGTTTTTGCATAACTGCCAAATAGTAATACCTGTTGGTAACCAGTTTCTAGACACAATTTGCATATAAAGTCTTACTTAAATCTTCTTGTTTAGATCCCCAAATGTATGTGCACGTCAGCACATCTGTTTTTGTAGAAAGATATTGGGGATTCCCCAATTATTACACTTCTAAAATTTTATACGTTTTTGCACGTTTTTTAGTATTTTTGCAAAGGTAAATTTGTTTCTATTTGTATTAACTGTTTAAAAAATATGATTAACGACAGATATATCGTATTTGTATATATTTACTGCTTACATTGCGAGGCTAACCGCCGCTGTTACATTTAGCATAGCCGAACGATGGAACACAAATAAAAAGCACCTTTTTGTTATTGGCTGGCACCTTTTTGTTACTGGCTGGCACCTTTTTGTTACTATTCAGTTATTTACTTACATTATTGTATACAGAATTATGTCAATATCTGTCAATTTACTGGTAGGAGTCTGAGAATAGGGTGTAGTTTCATTTGAACTGTATTGGCGGCGCAGCATACAATAATACATAGTCAAACTACTAATACTCATCACTTAGACCTTTATTACCGGATTTTTATATGTGTTTGCAATTTCAAGTAAACCATATAGGCTATATAGTATTTTTACCTTGTACCCCATATATATAATATAGTATTATTACTATATAGATTTGATAAATGTACATACTTTTATACAACTGCCAGTCTGCAGAGTATGGCAGTTTCTGTCAACATCTCGGGCATGCAAGATGGTTATTTTTCGCTTGTGCACGTGGGATGCTATCATCCAAAATCAACGTGCAAACTCCCAAGCCACATCAGAAAATCGTACTTAATTTAATTCGTATTTTTTTCTTTGTTTAAATAATTGGCTTGCGTAGAACAAATTTTTGCGTGCATCACCAAAAGTTTGTAAAAAAATCGCTTGTGCAGCTGCCATACTCTGCAGACTGGTATAACTTTGTTTTTTGAACACATTCTATAGTATGCATCATATATTACAATTGGGCATATTCTGATCTCAAAATGGTATTGGCATGTCGCCTAATTTTTCTTCACAGTTGCAGAACTATTACATATACTTACATAGTACATAGGAATGAAAATACCAAGCATGGAACTACAGGCAATTATAATGGCTGGGGGCAAGGGGAGTCATATGGGAGACCTTACTGATAATACACCAAAGGCATTACTACCTGTAGGAAATAAGCCTCTAATTTGGTTTCCAGTAAATATGTTAGAAAAAGCAGGATTTCAAGATGTGATAATAGTTACATTGAATTCTGCAAAGGCAGAGGTGGAACACTGCTTAAAAAATTGTAAAATTGCTGTTAAGTTCTATGGAATACCTGACGATAGTGAAACAGATACAGTGGACTCATTATGTTTAATCAAAGATGACATAAAAAGTGACATGCTTATTTTGAGCTGCGATGTAATAACTGATTTACCATTGCATAAGCTCGCCGATGTGCATAGGCTACACGACTCGACGGTGAGCATGCTGTTCTGCCCATCGCAGCCATTATTGGAGAATTTGCCTGGCGTCAAGTCAAAGAAAAAGGCCCAGCAAAAACAGAGAGAGTTTATTGGTATGACCCAAGTTAGGAATTTTCACCAAAGAGTTTTGTTTTTATTGAATGAAGCCGATTTGGATGATGAACTTTTACCTGTAAGACAAGCTCTGATGGAAATTTACCCCCGAATTCAAGTCCGAAGCGATTTACACGATGCTCATACTTATATTTTAAAGCACTGGGTCTTGGATTATATAAAACAGAATCGCACCAGAAGTTCTTTTCGGAGTGAACTTTTACCATATCTCGTTAAAAAGCAATTCTCGAAACCCAGAAACAATACTGCTGCTTCCATATCTCAACTCCCAGATAACTCTGGTGATTCAAAAGAAGAATTTGTAAAAGATGTAACTTCTTACATGAATTTTGATGATGACAAAATACAGATTAATGATCTAACGCTCTGTACCCAAAAGTCGCAAGACAACATTTCTTGCCACGGTCTTATTTATGATGAAGGTGTCTGTTTCAGCATAAACAGTCTTTCTTCTTACATAGAAGCAAATAGATACATGTGCAGACCTGATAGCATATTTTATGATGTTTTACCAAGAGTACACCAATCATGTCAACTAGCGGAAAAAGTCCAAGTTGGCACAGATAGTATGGTAGGCGAAAGAACGCAAATTAACGAGAAATGCTCAATAAAACGCTCGGTAATTGGCAAAGATTGTGAAATCGGAACTTTGGTGAGAATCTCAAACTGTGTTGTTATGGACAGAGTGAAAATTTCTGATGGCGTAAACATACAGGGTTGTGTGATTTGTGAGGGTGCAATTATTGGCGAAAAGTCTGAACTGAAAGACTGTTTTATTGGTTACCAAAAAATAGTTGAACCAGCGTCAAAATTATCGAAGGAGTCGCTAGTAGAAAGTTCAGCTATGATGGAAATTTAAAAGAAATAATATTAACTGTTTGCAGCATTTGTAAGTTTTCGCATATAGGTGTTATAGTGTTAAAACAGTTTTTCTCACTTTTAATGTTCCCATTATAATAAGACCTAGATCCAGAACCAGAGAATCAAGTCAGTGTGTCAGATTTTCAATTTGTGTTTTATGTATGATGTAATTTATATGATTTGAAATGGTGCAAATGTGGTTGTGTAAGTTTATGTTAAAAATCATATTATTGTATTTTAGTGTCATTTGTGTACCAACATTTATTTAAGAAATTTTTTTTTCAAGTCAAACTATTGGGCCTATACAACAGTATGTAAAAATGGCCCAGTATACACAATTAGCATGCAAATTTAAACTGAATTTTTTTATAGCATTGTAAATTACTAATAAATAAATGGTTTTGGGTTTTGTTTGGTAATATCAGACCTATTGTAAGACTATGTTTTGTGTCTACAGAGCATATTTTTTTGGTGTTATTTTTGTCATTTTTGGGGTGGGTTTGTCTATAAAATTGGATGTTTAGGTGAAATTTTTTAATAACAAAATGAAAGGCAGTTTTTCATGGTTGGTTTCTGAACTAAGCAGGCCAAAAGATGCTTCAATTCTGGCTTTTACAAGAATAGCCTTTGGTAAGCACTAAATTACAAATATACAGGTTTAAGAGCTAAATTTTTACCTCACACCTATCTTCTTCCAGTAGTTTTTACCCATAGTGTGTATCACTTTATTGTTAATGTCTATTTCTTTACTGTTTTATTAAATTTATTATTTACAAATATTCAAAAATAAAAATAAGTCATGTTATTTAATATTTAGATCAGTTTACTTTTAATAGCAAATAACAAAGTTATTTATGTTCAGGTATTTTGATGGCAATTGATATTCCCCAAGAAAGAGGGATGAACCATGCAGATATTAAATATGGGGAAGATTCCGGTCTCGTCTGTAAATTTCCACTCTTTCATAATTTACATCCGTTGTCCCAAGATTGGATGACATTTTTATACACTGTCTTATTTCTAAGTAAGTGCTTGGATATATACATATACTTTGCCAATCTGACCCTGGTCTGATGCTCATATATTTCTTGTGCAAAGAAGTAAAGTAAGATTCCAATAAATGAAAACTGACGATGCCATTTAGGCAAATATATGTCCTTTATCATACAATTAGTTGGACTTCACTTTTGTCCTTATGCTATAAGAAAAGTGTTCGAAAAATAACTTTTCATACTTAACTTTATATATATATATATATATATATATATATTACTTTTTAATATATATGTTTTTTTAATATTTATATATATATATACATTTAATTTTTAATATTTGTATAACACAGGTGCAATAGGGATTGCTGTTGGGTTCATGTACCGACTTAACTGTGCATTATTTACTTCTATCTACTGGTATTTCTTTTTCCTTGACAAAACAACATGGAACAACCATTCTTATTTATACGGACTTCTTGCTTTTTTATTTCTTGTTACAGACGCACACAGATATGCGTAAGTAATTTTAAAATACTAGGACCCATGCTGTGCCACACTGCGGGACCTCACCCACATAGAATAGAAAGTGGTTTAAACTGTATTGTATACTAACTAAGTGTTATGGATATGGTGTTTTACATGCTTCATTGTTTGTTGAGTTATAAGTGTCATTACCACATGTAACTTTAAAGATACTGGGTTCAAAGCTTGATGTTGCTACCTTTGTATGTGTCTTTTGACAAAACTTAACGGTAATTGCTCCAACCCTGTGGTCACTAATAGGTTAACACTTAAGACTTAACACAAAAGTGACAATGTGTATCGAAAGTGCAAACTACTGTTCCAATGTATATAGTGTACAAGCAGCAATTCCAACTAGGAAAAAAATCACCACAGAAAGTTACAAACACTGTACAGTTAAAAAAATTACAATGAAAAAAAATGTTTACATTGTAATTTACTATCATTACAGATCAATTGATGGTTTATTAAGAAAATCTCTTCAAAACACCCATGTACCTCAATGGAATTATGTTTTATTTAGATTTCAGGTAAGTCTAACCTACTATATTTATTTTAAATTAATTGGTATTACTTTCTATTGCAATACCACACTAATAATCACGTTTTTCAGATATTTTTGGTTTATTTTTATGCTGGGCTTAAAAAAACTGATCTTGATTGGTTAAGTGGTTATTCTATGGGACGATTATCAAGACACTGGGTGTTTGACCCCATGAGGTGACTTAATATATGGTAGTCTATTATCATGTATTTAATGTAACTTTTTTCATTGTTTCGTGGCGGGAAAACGACATTCGTTATATCAGGGGTGTTCTGTTTTACACGCCTAGTGCCAGCTTACCATGTATGTAACTTTGTGGAGGATTTTTTTATGATTATGACTGTTAAGTTACTTTCTTCTTAGACAGGCATGAGGTGTATTACAAACTTAACAAAAACTTTTAGGTGGGTGCTTTGTCTTTTTTTATTGAACAATTTTTTTATAGGTTGTTTATGTCAGAAGCCATGATGGATCTAGTTGTTGTTCATATTGGTGGATTTCTACTCGATATTTCTGCTGGCTTTCTTTTATTTTTCGATAAAACTCGATGGATTGGTTTTATATTCTGTTCCAGCTTTCATTTTATGAATTCACAGATGTTTAACATTGGTAAGATTTTTTTATTGTCCGACGCTGTAGCCCAGTGGTTAGGGTATGGGTTCAAGGCTCGACGCTGCTACCATTGTGGGGTATGTGTTCTTGGGCAAGACATTTAATGGCAATTGCTCCAACTCAGAGGTGTGTGGAACAGAACACGACTTTCATTTTATAATGACTGTCGATTTCATTTTTTTTTTTGACGATTAAAACTCTATCACCAATAGTTTTCTAACTTGGCTCTTATTCATTTTTCCAGGTATGTTTCCATATGCAATGTTGGCAACCATGTTCATATTTTGTCATTCTAATTCCTTTAAAACATTTGTTGGAAAACTCCCGTGTGGATTCAATATGTTGTCTCTTTCACCAGCCAAACTAAACAGTAACTGCATTTATGAGAAAATATCAAAACCAAGGTAAACCTAAGAAAAATTAAACTTTGAAATTTGTGTCAAGACATTAAATGCCAGGAAAACATAAATAAATTCCATGAAACTGTAATTAAAGCAGAAAATAATGTCAACTGTTGAAAAAATTAAGACTACAAATTTTAATTTAAAAAAGATTTTTTTAATATATTAATGTTTATTTTATTTACTATTTCTACAATTTTAGCTGGAAACACTATGTGGCTGCAGTGTTGACCATACTTTACATAACAGAGCAGCTATTCCTACCCTACTCTCACTCGATCACTAAGGTAAAATAATTGTGCAACACTTAAAATCCAAACTTTCTAGGTTTAAATTCATCAACTTAAAACTACAAATGATAAACCCCTTAATTTTACTTTCTATGTTGCTCTGCCACTCAAGTAAAATATGTTACATATATTTGATCTAATAATCCTTTAACAGCTCATCTCGTATGAAAAACGAAGTGAATTTCCGATGTTTAGTCTGCTATCTGACAAAACTTCATCAGGAAATGATTTATTCTTTTATACCAGATGAGCCGTTGATAGATTATTTTCATGATGCCTGGTAGCAGAAGTATCAGAATATATATCTTTTTTTTTTATAAAACACCAGGGTTACAATGGATGGACTGAAGGACCTTACGGTTACAGCTGGGATATGATGGTTCATTCATTTCAAAATCAACACATTAAAATATCATATAAAGATAAGGAAGGAAAAGAAGGTTTTATTAAACCAGGGGTAGGTTATAAAATTTTAGATAAATTTGACTAAAATGAACAAAAATTTTATATATATATTGTGTTACATAGAAAAATTGCTTTTACTTTTGATTTACTGACTAAAATTAAAAGGGTGCAGTTCAGCAGGTATAATAAAAATGACATTGAAATTTAAAAATACAACGAAATTGTTTTATGGGGTAATGATCTAACTCTGGCCTAAATTTTCTAAATAATTTTAGGCCTGTATTTTTCGCACAACTAATTTTTTTCTTGTTTAGTTATGTTATGCCCGAATGCAAAATTAAAGTTTGATTTAAGTCATGTTCCTGGACCTTGGTTTCGTGGTAATAGACTAACTCTGGCCTAAATTTAAAAATATAACCCTAAAAAAAACACTGCATGACCAAATTTATTATTTTTTCATTCTAGTCTTTCTAAAATCTGGCCTAATTTTGCCAAACACTTTTACGCCTGTAATTACGCATGCCCAAAATTAAATGAATGATTTTTGGTTTTAGGCCTTTTTAAAATCTCGTCGCAGTCGTTGGTCTGCCCACCCAGACATGACCATACAATATGCTTGCTGTTTAAAATATCAGTTGGTTAAGATGGGAATAGAAAACCCTTCTATATATATTGATGTTTGGAAATCACTAAATAGTCGGTTTCAACAAAGGTATTTGGTTTTTTAGTTAGCGTTTTTTTTGGTTTAATATTTAATAGTGATCAATGATAATTTTTAACTTTTTACATTGATCATTTAGGTGTTTTTTACAGTAATCGCTTTAAATTCTAACGACACTGAAGATGGTTTTGGTTTTTAAATTGAAAATGAATATTTTTGTTTGTGCCATGTCATATATATGGCCAAATATAGAACATCATATTTTGTATTGAAAATTTTGTGTGCGTAACAAAGCTCAAGAACTTAAATCATATATACATGCATAGGATGCATTTATATAACCATTACCCAAAATACAGAATGTACAATCCTAATGTTGACTTGGCCAACTACAAATGGTCTCCATTCACGCACCCCAATTTTACTCTTCCTGTTCTTTCCGAACTCTCAAATTGGAGACAAAAGTTAAAAGAGTTGAAAAAACTGCATCGAAACGAAACACAAAACATTGTTTTTGTGGCAGATTTTCCAGGTAAATTTTCTGTTCGACTTAAAGAAATGGTTGTTATTTGTTTTTCCTTGCGTGGCAGGGCAATGTGAGTAATTGAATATAGGTCACTTATGTTATTTAACCTTACTTGTCAGGGCAACGACAACTTTTATTACACTGTTACTACAATCCCATCACTGATTATAGTATTTTGTTTCCAATCAAATTTAATTATATTTCTGGAATTTTGAAATTGCACACAGGAGGTGTATGAAACAACACCGGTGTTATAACGGCTGTCGTTGCCTGCCACAAGAGAATAAACCATATTCAAGTAACAAAACTTTTAAAATCACTTGTTTTTACCCTATACATCAAGGCATGCATCTTGAGAATTTTGTTCAAGAAGATTTCGGCAACACTACAATTTCAGTGCTGCGCGGTAAAGTTTTGGTGGAAGTGGATTCTGGGAGAAATGTTTCACTTTCAGTTGGGGAAACACTGAAGGTGGGTTAATGTTCTGTATAAATATGTTGAATTAAATACAGGCTTTTATACAAGGTCTCATGGCATTTAACATCCTCACATCGCCGGGAAAAGACATTCGTTATAGGATAGGTGTTCTGTTTTATAAACCTTGTGTCAGCTTATGAGAGGATCTACATTCAAACCACTATTGTAACTAATTCACTTTTATTCTTGGGTGCAACCGCCACGCTTTTTTTGACACTTTTTCCCACACTTTTTATCCAAAGCACTGTTGTTATGCTGTTGATTTCCTTCCCTTCTTTTTCTAAATACCATGATCTTTGCTTTCGTTTTCAACGAAAAAAATAAAAATTATGTGATGTGATTCCAGGTTCCCCCAGGAGTATTTCACAAAGTGCACACAATATCAAACATTACTTCTTGCTATTTCTATGTTTATATAAATTCAACTGATGTGTCGTTAAACGACAAGTTAAATTCTTACGCAAAAGAACAAACTGTTACACCAGGTAAAACAACAATGTTTGTCACATATTATTTAATTGTTTTTTATGTATTCTGGACAATTTTTTATTGCAAATTTTGTATAAATTCAGAAAGGTAAGTATGTTTTTGAACCTTCAGTATGTAATAAAAATATACATATTCTAAAACTACCTTAACATTAGACCATGTACATTTTGTTAAAAAGGGGGTTAATCATTGTCTATATGGATTATATTCAGATGTGCCATGTTTTTTTTTTAATTTTTCGTGTAAACTTGAGTCCCAAAACATATGATGTTACGCCTGTTTTGAAATTTAGGTTGTCGTGTCACCACAGAGCTCTTTTGTTAGGCTTATGATCTTTAAATGTTTATACATGCTGTTAAGTGTTTTATTCTGTCTTTTTAGTTCCAGATCCTTTGCAAAAGTCAACTGCTGTAAATGAAGATCCATTGTGAGTAAATAACCTTAAATGGCAACTACCAACCAATATAGTGGGAACTAATTAAAAAATGAGAGTCATTATAACATGGGTGTTCTGTTTCATACAACTTATGCCAGCTTACAGGTTACCACACGTATGTAACTTTGTGGGTGATTGTTTTAGACAACCCATTATTGACCACTTGGTTAAAAAACTTATTGGTGTATTTTCTTATAGTTAAATTTTTGTTTTATTTTTTAGCATTGTTGAGTTAAATCAGCAGCAAGAAGCACGGAAAATTGTTCAACATGGGTCAAAATATCGCCCATTCGCACAACGTGCTGCGAGGTTTATGCACAAAAAGTTTATGACCTTTCGACGCAGGTAAAATTATTAAAAAAAAAACAATAGTAGAGTGGAGGAAGACGTGACACCTTAAGCTAATCTAAATATTCTGATCGTGTTTTAAACAATTAACAACGGTCTATGGGAGTCTATAACTTAACAGTAAGGATACGGTTTATTTTTTTCAGTTTCCTTCTGTCCTACTACAGTTGCAGAAACCTTATATTTGGAAAACCAAACACGGAACAACTAGCAACAGAAAGGGAATATTTGGATCTTTGGCTGACTATGAGGTACTGTGCACATCATTGTTCCTTTATTCTGGTGGAATATACCTATTTTGTAAATTATCCCGTTTTATTTGTTTGTTTAAACTTGTTTATATAGCTTTATGACTTGACTGAAGGCACCAGAATTACATAGCTATATGAGTGTGTAATTTATGTATATTGAGTATATTACCTATAAGACTATATTAGGTCTAATATTTTTTAGGGTGTTGGGGTAATTGGCCTATTTTGTCCTGAATCTCCCATGGCATGCCTCGAGGGTCTCTCCCATATTAAATAACATATATTAAATTTGTTCATTGTTAATCTTACATACTTTCTAGTGCGATTTATATTAACACGGGCACACGAACTAAACTTTATTAAATGCAGAGGAAGTAGTAATAGTTTGACATAGAATCCTGTAAAACAAATTTCCTTCTTTCGACTGTAATCTTTAGTAATCAATGCGGTATACCAAATTTTAGATTCAGCTTGCCTATCGTGCTATCCCAGGTTAGACTGCTTGTTAACAGGCTAATTAAACGGGAAAAATGTATTTTGTACACACCATAAATACATTTTATATCACTTTTGGTGCCTTTTTTCAAAAATAATCCCAATGAATTTTTTTCCAAAAATTTTCTGTGGGAACAGAAAATATGCTGAACCCTAGAATTTCCCAAAATAGAAGTTACGTCTGTTCTTTTTCGGTTTCCATAACCAAGTTAACTAATATACGGTTACGACACAGTAACTCGTCTCGGCCGAGTGAACATAGTCAAGATCAACGGAACGCAAAACGGGAACTGTAAGAAGTGAATCATACGAAATATTCGTGTGGGCTTGTAAACCTTTTGTTCTGAAGCATTCACGGTATTTGTTTGGCGCAAGTAATGATTTAAATAATAGACTTTTCTTCAAGCGATTTTCGGCTCAGGGCATACTTGAATTTTTAGGATGTGATTGCAATTCAATTTGAAAAAGAGTTTATTTTACGCAAGACATAACTTGGACGCTAAATTATTATTAAATTGTTAAAGCTTTGCCGCATTTTTAAGCCTGTATTACTGCACATAGTTTAACAAGTCGTGCTCTGGTCCCTAAATTCGATGTATAACCTATAAATCATACCTTCATCCGTATATAATTTTACATATATAATTTAGGCACAATTGTCAGCCAGAAAGAAAAACAATCACCCACAAAGTAACATACGTGGTAACTCGTAAGCTGGAACGAGGTGTATGAAACAGAACATCCGTTTTTATAAAGACTGCCCTAAGTTAGTTATTCGTATCTATTAACTACCCATATACTTACTTGCCTTTAACACATGTTCTGTATTTTATATATCAAGCATACTCTGTATAACGTTATATCGCCAATGTGCAATCTTCTGTATTGGTTAAGCTTAGATTTCTTTGTACTGAATTTTCTGTACCTTTCTGAATTCAAATTTATGCATTTTTGACCGTTTTAGTTATAGGAAGTAACTTGTTTTGATTTTTATATAGATTCCCAATCGCATGACCCTGCTATATGACATATAATATATGTTTATTATGAACTACCTACATCCATACTACATATTCTCTCGCGAATTTGTTAAAATCACGTACTGGATAAAATATGTACCCCAGATTTTAATTCTTTTTATGCTTATTTCTACGTTGTTAATTACAACTATCGGGGTTTACTTCGAACAATAAACGGAAATGAAATTACGCAGTCGCGCGTCACGCGGTTTCTGACTCGTCGCAACATCCCAGGAAACATATGGTATTGTACAAGGGTGGGGAAGATACACTTCTAATTCTATTATCTCGTTCTATTTCGTAGTAAACAAAAAACCTTTAAAGAATTATAAAACCGTATCCTCACGACTCCACATAGTATAGACCGTTTTTAAATGTTTAGAACGCGATCAGGATATTTGGATATTATGTGCTAAAGTTGTCCTGTCTTCCTCTACCCTACTAAATAGTAATTTGCTAAATCCCATATTTCCCGATCGTGTTTTTAACAATTAGAGTTGCGGGGCTACCCTTGTATATTATGTATAAATGTTATTTGTTTACCACCAAATGTGACGATTAAAGCGAATAAAAACGTCCCATCTTACCCCACCCTACTATAATAGATAGCACAACAAAAAATATTTTGTTAATATTTTAAATTTACACCGTTTATAGAGACGAAATTTAAAATAATGTTCCAAAAAATTCACCGAAAAAACAGGTAAAATACGAGCGTGACGAATCGATTTCTTACATGCTATTTAAATCTTGGGTATTTAGTTTGTGTTCTTCCACGCGCTCAAAGAGAGTCCCCAACCCTTGACACAATATTGACATTATCAATTGTTCGCTTTTGTAGCCTATATACTCGGTCGTTCGAATGAACATGACGCAAGCGGAAATTCCGAACCACGAAAGGAGAATATTGGTTTATGTAAGTTTTGTTTTCGTTTATCACTAAATTGGGGCGTAAAATGTCCCCCATTACCCCACGTCCCGGTTAACCCCACTCTATTATATTGTTTGGCGTCTCATACGTAATGACCATCTACAAATTTTATAATTGTAGTTTGCGCATTACCTTTTCTGAAGGCTGAATATATAGTAGTAGGCCAGATGGTCAGATAATGCTGCATGAAGTATTTCGTATATTCTTTAATATATGATCAGAGCAAAATATACTTTATTAAATTCAATAAATCGATTCAATAAAACCTAATGCTAGAATTTGTGTATTGCGTCAAAACCTTTTTTTAAGTGTTCAGTAACATAATTAATCACTTGTTATATATAACACTACTGGGGTAGCGACAAATAAAACATCCCTAACAAACATGTTTACCGCATTATATCACGTTCGGTTCGTGGTACACGGTACATCTCAAAGCAAGCATTGACGAGCCGGGAAAAGTAAAACGGGGAGGTACCCAGATACGCCACCGAAACTCGTAGTTCAAACAAGGACGTTAAGCGGAGGCCAGCATGGTACATGGTATTTAAAGCGACGACAGCATGTTATTTCCAGTAGTTAGTCTATGAGTTCGGACGCGGCCTTGAGATGTGTTTTTATGTTGAAATATAGATTTTATTTATAGATCATACAGGCATTTGGAATGTTTTAAAAAGGTTAAAGGCGAGTTACTGATATGGTTATGGAATTTAAAAAACATATAATGCACAATGAGCGGAATGTGTTTATACCGATATTTAGGCATCAAATTTCGTAATTTGATATTCGTTGCGCCGGTCTCTAATATATTTTTAGAAAGACAACGTCGTTGTTGTGCAACCTTTTTTATCCGTCTCAACCTAAATAAATTTTCGAGTTTCAGACATACGGTGCAGTTTAAGAAGTGAAGTTACATATTTCGCAAGTAATAAGAAACTGACGTGAGCGGTTTAGGCAGAGTATAGTAAGGCGTGGAGATTCGTATAACAAGTAAACCAGTGCGCAACAACAACAGAGACAAAGTCTACCGAAAGCGGTAGAATGTACTGTGTACACGCGTGCTTCTGCACGTACAGAGTAAACCAGTCAATTAAAAGGGATTAGGCTACTGTAGTTGTAAGCTGTGTGTTGTATAGGGCTATAAGCATTATGGAGGTTTAGGGCTTTAAGCTTAAATAGAATGAGTTATGTAACATACATTGTATTTATTTATTTAGTTGATAGCATTGTATGTTTTAAATATATTCTTCCAAATGGAATTGGCAAACAATTTATTCTCGGATATCGAAACTGACGGAATGAAAGTGAACACAACATCTGAACCATCAGACAAACGATGTGTTTATATTACACCAGGTAAACAGGTTAAATAAAATGTTTTAACACTGTCTACCGTTGTTTTGCTGTTATGTCTATTTGTGTAATACACGACAATAATACCGGTACGTAAGATGCCGCCTACACGTCTTTTTTTATTTTTGCAGCCACCTTTTAAATGCAGTTTTAAATGTAGAGTAAGTGTATTGCATACCATTTTTTAACATAAAGGTTGTACCGTTTTAAATCTTACTTTATGGCTACCGCATAGACAAGAGGAAGTAGTATGTTAGATACTGCATGACAATACGTATTTGTCAGTAGGTGTAACAATAGAGAGTGTTACGGCCACTATTTACTGGTACAGTCTACAGCAGTACGTATTTCCATTCTCCTGTGTAAGGCCTTTAAGGATTTCAAACCTTTTAACATTTTTTGGCATAACTCTAATAGTCTAATACATGTAAACAATCATAAAGTATATATAACTTAAAAAAAAATAAATTATATTATTATAGGGTAAGATGGGACACCTTTAGCACCTAAAACCCATATTTCCTGATCATGTTTTGTACAAATAAAAATGCTCTTTTATAGTCACAGGGCTACGGTTATATAATCCTGTAATTATTCTTTGTTTGCTACTAAATGGGAGGAGAAAAGTGAATGAAAAGTTGTCCCGTCTTACCCCGCCCTGCTATATGTGTTCTACTAAATTCTAATCGTTACGTGTTATTATCCAGGCCGAAAGGAAAGAGAAGATTACCGAATTACGACTTTCAATAAATTCCCTTCTAACAAACCTGTTGACAAAATGAAATTGTCTTCGAATGGATTTCTGTACACAGGGTTTAAAGACAGAGTAAAGTGTTTCAGGTGAATAAACAAATTCTATACAGTACTGTAGGATAAAAGTGTTAGGCAAAAAGAGTTATATATGTGGAAATTAAGTACATTTGGCATTTACTTTACATTGGAATTGCATTTGGAAGTTGTTACACTGAATAATACTTAATGCTTATAATTTCTTATTTGTAATGAGAAACTTATTTTCACTGACTTAAGTTTTAGGTTTACCAATAAACTTATTGTTATCTTTATATTGTGCTATTACTGTATAATTCAATTAAACCTACATATTTATATATTAATTAAATATTGTAATTATTTTAACAGGTGTGGGCAATGTGTTGAAGGCTTAAATGGCACAGAAGACATGAGTTTACCTGGCTGGCATAAACCAGATTGTGAATTCGCTAATGGGACAGACACCACTAATGTACCACTACGTAAGTATTTGTTACAATCAGATGTATATTTATATAAATTTATGCTCAATTTACTTCTGATTAGTTAGTGGGTGCAGTGACACACTTGGTTAGCATGTGTGTCACCTAACCCAAAGGTAACGGTTTTAAGGCCCGTTGCTGCTACCTTTGCGTGCAAATGTTTTCTTGGGCAATTTATTAGAATACAAAAAATGTAAAATTATTTGTCTTTTATTCTTAAACTGTACGATCTTTCTATCAACATTTGGAGTTATTTACATAAGTGTAACCCTCACTTTATTATTTTTTCAGTTCGCCATAAAATTCAACAAAATCTGCCTAGTTTACAAAACGCCAGCTTTGTCCAATCCATTCCAAATCAGGACCAAACAACATTATCAGCCGGAGAACTTTTAAAATTCGGAAATATTGACCAAACGACAAACCAAGTAGTTACCCCAAGAAACCTACCAGTGCAACAATCATCAAATCAATTTGGGCAAATGTACCAGACAGCTACTATACACAAACCACATCTCCAAGTGCCTTTCTCTGTTCTACAATCTACCAGAGCAACAGAACCAGCTCCAAGGTGCGCAGAAAATTCTCAATTCCCCTGTAGTAACCCAAGAAACCCACACATGAAGAGTGAAAGAGTAAGACTGCAGACTTTTATGGATAATTTGGGAAAATGGTCCTCTCATGGAATAGTTACCACACCAGAACAAATGGCAGATGCTGGTTTATTTTACTTGGGTAAGTTCATATTTACAATCAAGTAAAAAGTAGTCTTAATTTATACATACCATGTTACTGACAAATGTTAATTGCTCCAACTCAGTGGTCACTTATGGGTTGTCCAATTTATTAAGTAAAAATAATCCCCCAAAAGGTTACATCTGTAATAAGCTGTAAGAGTTGTTTAAAACAGAAAGCCCACATTGTTACTTTTAAAGTAGTGTGACAAGTAATATTCATTCATCCATATACCTATTGGTTGAGAAACCTGTTTAAATCATATCAGTAACTGAATTATTCACACAGGTGACAGAGATCGCACCAAATGTTGGTATTGTAACGGAGGTTTACAGAACTGGGAGCCTAATGATGACCCCTGGTATGAACATGCAAAGTGGTTTCCTGAGTAAGTTAAACATATATAATCAACATGCGTTGTATTAAATATGCAATATAGTTATTACCGGTCAAATCCCAAACTTTTGGTTTCATGTAACCATTTTATATCATAACTTTATAACATTCGCAAAACTATGGTTTTTGTCAAGTGGTTATTATAATATCAGATTGTAATGGGTTCAAGACTTGTTGCTGCCATGATTGGGAGCAGATGTGTCCTTGGGCAATAAACTTAACGACAATTGCTTCAACCCAGTGGTCACTAATGGGTTGTTTAAACTGTATAAAACAGAACATCCGTACTATAATGACCCTTATTTTCGATATCAATTTTTTACTAAAAAATTTATTTATTTTCAGGTGTGAGTTCGTTTTACAGCAAAAAGGCGAACGTTATGTGCACCGAATAGCAGGGCAGTTTCCTAACCTCAACAGACCACGAATTTCTAACCCTTACCAATTGTTTGGTAGAAGCAACAATGACATACCACCACCTCAACCTCAACCACAAAGGTATGTATTGGTTTATTAGAACATAGGCGCCACACCTGGGGTGGCAAGGTAGGCACACCTGCCCCGGAATTTTCTGCAATGCATTTATTTACTTTAGAATACTGTTGGTCCCACAAAAAAATGGTTAAAAAATATCACAAAAACGGTGTAACATTAATTTAATTACATTATTTCCTGCATGGTTTACAAATCTGTCTCAAAAATGTTTAAAAAATCATCACCAAAACTTTTTACAAAAAAAAAACAAATTGTGAATCAAAAACATGTTATTTTAAGTTTTTTAAATCCCTTCTGTTATTTCACTGACTGTTTTTTCCTTTATTTTTCGAAAAAGTGATCGAAAATTAACCAATTACCTTTTTTTCTAGTCCTGGCCCTGTGATTATTGACCCACAAGAAGAACAAAGGAAATTGAAATCCAAAATTGATGAAGAAATGGAATCATCTGCTGTAGTGGATGGCGCAAAACAAATGGGTTTTGAAGAGAAAGAAATTAAGCGCGCAATTACAAAGTTAGTGAATGAATTAATGTAACTTATTTATCCTCGCGTGGTGAAAAAATGATAGTATATATAACACAGGTGTTTTGTTTTACCAGTTACCACGTATGTAGCTTTGTTACGATCACACAAAGATAAACTACGTCTCATAAATTAAAAAAAAAAACTTTTTTTCAGAAATATGAAAGAAAATGGAGAATCTTTTTCCACATTGCTCAGCCTAGTAGATGCTATACTGGCAGGTAGTGATACTGAAAACACTTTAATAGAAGAGCAAAGTGAGGCCCCCACAGCTCCAGAAACTACTTTAACATTCAATACTGATCAGCAGTCAACTGCCAGCGAGTTACAGCGTTTAGAAATGGCTCGATTTTGTAAAATTTGCCGGCAAAAAGAAGCAGTAGTCGTTTTGTTGCCGTGTGGGCATTTATCTTGCTGCGACACATGCGGAAAAGAAATTACAAAATGTCCGACATGCAAATTAGCTGTAACAGATAAAGTGCATTCATTTATTGCTTGATTTTTTACACGCCACATTTATTCTGTACGTCTTTTAGCACTGCTCTTATTGTGTGATGTATTATCATGTAGCTGTATTAGGTATGTCATTAGTGCTACCTGGACTTTACATTTTCTTCAATTTTGTTGGCAACTACTTTTCCAAGTTAACACTGTTTAAAACGGTTATATTTCCGATCTTTCTTTAGCGCTTATTTCCTTTTCATTTTTAAACAAAATCATAACAATAAAATTATTTAACAATAATTCGTTTCATGATCCCAAACTAACCTTGCGTGATATAGAGGGCGGGGGAAGATGGGACACCTTTTTTCTATATTCGCACACGATTGAGAAATATGGGATTTGGATGCTAACGGTAACCCATCTTACCCCACAGAAATATATTACGTTTTCGTAAATTCACTTAATTTTTGTGTTGGATGTGAATGATTTCTCCAACAGTTTCTATTTCACAACAAACGAAACTTTTTCAGATTATTATTTTATTGCATTGCTCAACTATAATGGCAACAAACGTTTCATCTACTTTAATAGTAATAATCGTAGTAGTAATCTTCGGCTGGCATATCATTCAGCTTATCATTCGCGTAGTAGTAATCGTAGTAGTAATCTTTGGCTGGCATATCATTCAGCTTATCATTCGCGTAGTAGTAATCGTAGTAATAATCTATTAAAACAAAGAAAAGTGGACTTTATGCAAAAAAATGAATTAATCTTGCAAAACTAGTGTCTAAAAGGTTATAACTGATATAACATTACCTTTCTCTTCTGGCTTTTTTTCTTCATTGCTGAAAAGAAAAATAGTGTTAAAAATAATCCTATATATAACCTTCTATAATGGCCTTAAGAAAATAGTAGGTTTAAATTTATTTCAAAACTCGAAACCTATTTATGTTATACCGCGGTTAGCGTTAACGTGTTTATAGTTGTCACGTATTAAAAACGGTTGGTTTAAACTCTTTTAAAATACAAACCTATTTTGGTTGTAGCCACGGCTCTCTCCTTGCTTGACGAAGCAGACGAGTCCGATGAGTAGAATGGTGAGAAGTCTTTGATCCATCTTGTTGTAGTTGATTAACTTGTGAAGTCTAAGCAAGATACGGCCCTATATTTATACAATAACTACTTCCGCTCATAAGAGGCATTTAGGTTCATTTACTCCCAAACTATTTCGGAAGCCTAAAGGAGAAATCTCCAAGAAATGCAAAGACTTCTCGTGTATTGTAAGAAGGGAACATCCTCTTTTAATAACACCCACAACAGAAGCTACCAACGAAGCGCTAGGCGATGAAAGATTCATCAGAAATATTTTGAAACCATTTCAGCATCCCGGAACTTGTTTTACAAACTGTCAACTTACAAGAAAATCTCACAGCGCTCGGTTTAATAAATTATCAAAGGAAGTAATGTGTTGCTAAGTGCTAACTTATTTTCCTCGCATTCAAGCAACTCAGTTACACAACCTAATATACTTATATATACACGCTGAGCCAAACACAAAATGAAGAAAAGGACCCCCTAAAAAAGGTAATGTTATTTCAGTTGTAAGCTTTTAGACACTCGTTTTACGTGATTGTTTTGCATTTTTTATACAGGTTTATTTTTATTTTTTTAAACAGATTACTACTACGTTCACGTATACTCCAAGAACAAGCTATATGACATCCCAGCCGAAGATTACTACTAAATGTCTGTCCGTCGGCGTTGCATAGTGGTTAGCGCGCCTGCCTGTAACCCATGCAGAGGTAATAATTGCTTCAACCCAGTGGTCACTAATGAGTTATAACGCTAACCAAATATCAGGCATACATGAAAAAATCACCTACAAAGTAACATACATGGTATAAGCTGGCGCTATAGGTGTATGAACACCCGTGTTATAACGACTGTCGTTTTTTGGTCACGCAAGGATAAAGTAAGTTACATTCACATTCATATACACTGATACACCTTAACTGTAACTATATAAAGTAAACAATCCAAATTCACACTATGACATCGTGTGCTAGTAAACAAAGAACATTCAAAGAAGTATAAAATCATACCCTTACAATTTTCATAGACCGTTGTTAATTGTTTAAAAATAAACGATCAGGATATTTGAACATTGCTGTGTGCTAAAGGTGTCCAATGAAATAACATTTCCTCTTCTAGGAGGTCTTTTTTTATTTCCTGCCGAGTTGTTTGGCTCAGCGTGTATAGATAAGAAGGTTATGTAACTGAGTTGCTTGAATGCGAGGAAAATAAGTTAGCACTTAGCAACACATTACTTCCTGCAATAAATTATTGGACCGGGCGCTGTGCGATTTTCTTGTAAGTTGACAACTTATAAACCAAGATCCGGGTTTCTGTAATGGTGTTATGATATTTCTGATGAATATTTTATCGCCTAGCGCTTCGTTGGAAGCTTCTGTTGTGGAAGTTGTTAAAAGAGGATGTTCCCTTCTTACAATACACGAGAAGTCTTTGCTTTTCTTGGAGACTTCTCCTTTGGGCTCCCAAATAGTTTGGAAGTAAATGAACCTAAATGCCTCTGATTGGCGAAAGGAGTTATTGTACAGAACAGTATGAATATGAGGCCGTATCTTGCTTAGACTTCACAAGTTAATCAACCACTGCAAGATGGATCAAAGACTTCTCACCATTCTACTTATCGAACTCGTCTGCTTCGTCAAGCAAGGAGAGAGTTATTATAACTGGGCAAAATACAACCAAAAAAGGTTTGTATTTTTAACAAATTTAACCGTTTTCTATAACCGTTTTTTTTAACCATTTTCTGTACGTGACAATTATACTTTAATATTAAATCTCACCGCGGTATAACGTAAATAGGTTTCGAGTTTTGAAATAAATTCAAACTAACTATTTTCTTAAGGGCATTATAGAAGGTTATATAGGATTATTTTTAACACTATTTTTCTTTTAAGCAATGAAGAAAAAAAGCCAGAAGAGAAAGGTAATGTTATATCAGTTGTAACCTTTCAGACACTAGTTTTGCAAGATTAGTTCATTTTTTTGCATAAAGTCCACTTTTCTTTGTTTTAATAGATTACTACTACGATTACTACTACGCGAATGATAAGCTGAATGATATGCCAGCCGAAGATTACTACTACGATTATTACTATTAAAGTGGATGAAACGTTTGTTGCCATTATATTTAAGCAATGCAATGAAACAAAAATAATAATGTGAAAAAGTTTTGTTTGTTGTGAAATAGAACTGTTGGAGAAATCATTCACATCCAACACAAAAATTAAGTGAAATTACGAAAACGTAATATATTTCTGTGGGGTAAGATGGGATATACCGTTAAAATCCAAATCCCATATTTCTCAATCGTGTTTTGGATATTTACCAACGCTCTTCTAGAGTCGTGTGGGTACAAATGTATAAGGTGCTAACGGTATCCATCTTACCCCACATTAGTATGAAATTGCGAACTATTACAGTTGTTTGTAAATGTTAACTTGTTTTAAATTACTGGACTAAGCAGCAGTACACGTAAACATGCCATAAACTGTATGAATGTAACTTACCTCATCCTCGCGTGTTGGACGACTGTCGTTATCACACGGGTGTTCGTACACCTATATAGTGCCAGCTAACGAGTTACCAAGTATGTAACTTTGTGGATGATTATAGGGTTAAGTGTCTTGCCGAAAGATACATACGCCCACAATGGTAGCAGCGACGAGTCGTGAACCTATTACCTCTGGGTTAGAAGGAGACGCGCTATACAACTGCGTGCTGCAGCGCCGGGCCCACACTGATTATATGCAGCGAGAGGCGCCTGACAATAATTACATTTATAGCACTTCGTACGTTTCAACTATCTTGCTTTTCGTTGTGTTAGTTTTCGGTTCTTTAGTGTTAAGAAGCAGTGGCAGTGTTTAAATGTTGTGCCGAATTCATGTTGGTGTAATCTATATTTTAAGTGACAGGTATGTGGGTATATGCATGTATGGTATATTTTTAAACTATTACGCTGTTTATGTTAGTACTGGTATGTGTATTGTTTGTTGGTTGGTTAAATATGGTTATATTTGCCTTGTTTTGGGTCATACCTCTCGTAATTAAGAATAAACTACATATTTGGTAATCAAGTATTTTAAAGCCTTGTACCCAACTATATATGATTATGTACATTAACTAGCATTGTTGTTATCGCAAGATATACGTGAATATGTTTAGTTAACTTTAAGTTCGAACCTACTTTGTTACCCGCATTTGATTTACCGTTAATCGTATATAAGTTCAATGAAGCGTGCTGTATTTGTGTTCGTGCGTTTAAGTTTTAGTTTATGTGCCTTTAAGTTTATGTGCTCTAACGTCTAGCCAATCAGCGCCGCCCGCATCACTCGGGTTCGGCTTACTTCCTTGGTTTCCTATACGTCCTTTAGTTGTAGTTGCATTGACTTTAAGTTTAGTATGCACGTTTAGTTTACAGCCAGCTTTATATATTCGCTTTAAGTTTATCGTTTCACCAATTATTCTTTCCTATTCCAGATGTATAAGTTATTAAATCCTAAATGATGGTATCATATTAATAGCCGCAAACAGTTTGTAAGTACTTTGTTGTTCCTTTAACGTTGCGTTATTTAATCGTTCTTATTTTGTTATACAGAAAACCATCCGTTAATAAACAAATCAAAAGGGATGCGTTGTCTAATGCGGCAACAATAAAGAAAATTAACCGTCATAGAAGCTTGGCGGTTATAATTGTAATCAAATGTATTAAAAAAAAGCAACAATAGTCGCACATGTATAGTGGGGTAGGGAGAGAAGGGACACTTTATTCTAATTTCTCGTCTTTCTTTGTAGTAAACAAAGAACTTTTAAAGATTTATAATGCCATATCCTTACGACTTCCACATACCGTTGTTATTTGTTTAAAACACGATCAAGATATTTGGATATCATGTCCCGGAGGTGGTCCCATCTCCCCCCACTGTATAGCATATTGAATGTAAATATTAAGAAAGGAATAATATCAGCGATCAAACAAATTCATGAGACCTTACGTTTGTACGTATGTAGTTATATAGTTGACGAGTTATATAGTTGACGAAATTAAACTAAAAAGCTACCCATCATTTCCTATAGAATTGCTTAGCTACAGTGTTAATGTAAAATAGCACACATTGTAATATTTTTTTTTGTTTCTATGGATCTGGTGCTGCGGAAACGTGACAGATACAAATCAAGTCCAACCAAATATAAAATATAGGAGATGTATTTCGCCCGTGCCGCCCTCTATAGTTATACAAGGCCGCCATGATTTGCCCTAAACTGCATCGTCAGTCTCTTAATCAAATAGAGACTTCGTACTTACCTTTAAACTGCGGCCGGTGTATTATGACTGCGCATTGCGCCATATAGTATGGAGAACGGCACATCACATGCTTTGCGTATTTTAAAATTTCATTGCCATAAAAATTCCAATGCCATATCCATTTGCCTTATAATTTTTCAACTGTACGACTTTTAAAACTTGTTAAATTAAGCATTATTTTTCATGTAATGTAATATTGTAATTGAACCAAAGATTAAATTCAATCATTGTATTTTATTATGTTTAATCGGTTACATTTACGAATGCCGGAGTAGTAAACAAAATAGGAAGTAACAGTAAAATGACGGTCGTTATAACACGCTACAAGTTAACAAAAACACGCTATATATATGGCAGATGTATAAGTAGGCCGAGTAGTAGGGTGGGGTAGACGGGACACCTTTAAAACATAATATCCAAATATCCTGATCGTGTTTCAAACAATTAACTACGGTCTATAGGAGTCGTAAGGATACGGTTCACAATTCTTTGAATGTTCTTTGTTTACTACCAAATGGGACGAGAAAATATAATAAAAACGTGTCCCATCTCCCCCACCCCGCTATATAAAGCACACGATGTCATAGTATGAATGGGGATTGTTTAATTTAGTTACAGTTACGGTGTATCAGTATGTATTGCGTAATAGGCTCCCTTCTCCTTTCTGAATCATAACGCCTATCGGATTATTTGTTCGTATAAGGCGGTAACTATTTGTATAAAATGAATCACAATTAAAATAGTTATGTAATATAAACTTGAGAAACATGAAATTCAAGCCGCTTCCGGAAACTTGTCGCGTCAATGCATATTTGTTCCCTTACCATTTACGGGAAAAGTACGTACTCGCTGTCATTGTTACATGTATGGTTATAGATACGACTACAAATATTTCGTAACACCAGAATGCATAACCAGCATTTTCTCGGCTTACGTCATGTTTAAATGTTACGCAACGCTCTGTAAGCCGGCCGGCTGGCCGGGTAAAAGTGTCTCCCGCGTGGTAATCATTACCATGAGTTTGCGAAATTGGGGTTATAATACAGTTGTCACGTGTTTTTGTTGCAAAGCTTGTCGAAAATAAATGAAATCCTTTTTATAGCGGTTGTATATAAGCTGTTACGACTGATTTTAAACTTTTAGTATATAGTAGAAAGACTATAAGAGATGAAGCTCTAGTGTTTTTCGCTATATATGGATTTATTTTTGTAAGCGGTTTAAGAAAGTGGTGTAACAGTGTTCATTTTACAGTTGCAAACTATTTATCTGATTTGCAAGCTTTATTTTAGGATAAACTCAAATAAGTTATATTTGTTCCTACTCTTGCTATGGGTATAATGCTTGTACATTAAAGCAGTTTATAAAGATAAGTTTATACATAGACTAATTCGTACTAGACGTCATAGTTTACGACAGAAAGTTTATAAAGTTGGTGTACAGTATATTGGCACGTATAGGATTCTTAAATGCAAGTGTGTAGCTATAGGCGCCTTACGTTATAAAACAAGATGTAAGCATTAAACCATTATACTTATTTGTGATCAGTGCATATACGTGTATGTGTACTAATATTACTTTGTATTGTCCCGTTAATTGAGATTAAAGAATGCTCTCTCGGTTCAAAATTCGAGTTGCAAGAAACATATTACGGAAATAAGACACTCGGATTTTTATTTAATTGAATGAAAAGCAGCTTTCGGATAAAGTTAAGGACTAATTTTTTAACAAAGAAAGTAAAACGTGCAAAGGCTCATGTTACGTAACGCGTCATTCATTACGTACCAAGTTTCCTAACCTTTTCTAGGTAGAATGTGCTGAAATGACTTGTATTAAATTTACGAAAATTTCCGTTTGCTTTTTGTTTTAACGTTTAACGGTGTTATAGGGGCTTTATAAAATTAAACGTAAAGGGTAATTGCACATTATTCTAAGGTGACCTGTGAACTGCTACGTTGGGGCCTCTCCCGTTATAGATTCGAAAATTTGGCATGACTAGGTAAAAGTAAAATGCCGAGTCACGTAAAGTCACAGGTTAAGTCACGCGTTTCGCGTCACGTCATGCGATTACACGCAACGTGACGCAATCACGTACACATATAACACATATTGCCGGTGAAATTTTATAAAATTTCCTGCACAATAAAGAAACTTAAACTAATAACATTTTACAACAAAAAGCCGCATCTGTGGCTTTTAAACTTGCGAACTCATACAAGTGAACAGTGTTTTTGAGTAAAACACGTTATAAAGTAGACTTTAACTTTGAAAATTATTTGCGTTAAACGAGCGATAGTATATAATAAATATTTGATAAATTATTAAATTATAAGTATTAATGCGTCTGTGAAAAAAAAAACTTTGAAAAACGTTAGCCGTTTTCGAGATATCGCCAAAAGAAAATAGTTAGTACACCATTTTTCATTGTAAGGATAGGCCGCGCACAATCAATACGCACAAGTGACGTCACCAATAAAATTGTAAGTGACGATAACTCAAAATCGGTACCGTTTTGAACGGAAAGATTGGAATGGTAGATTCAGCTCAGTAAGGACTATCTGCACACCAATTATAAAATGTGACTTCAGTTGTCCTTTAAATATTATAAAATCTTGTTTTTTGAATAACACCGCACGAAAACAGTGTTTGGTTATGCCTATCCTACTTTCTGTAGTTTATTATTCTAGATCAAGATAATTCTGACAATTTAAACTTTAAAACTTCTGGAGTATTTCCTGTAATGCGCTTAAAATTTCCACTGTTTTGTCCTGACTTATCACATGATTGACGATTGTGTTTTGGACAATAGGATATAAATAGAGAAAGGTAAACGAGAGAACATTCTGGGAAAGAAGGTTCCAGAATTAGTCAGTGTAGTATAATTTATACTTATGGCGCAGGGCTTGCTATATCATTCAAAGCTAATTTTGTAAACAACGTCGGGAAAGTTTACGCGGATACGAAAGATACTGTTAAATTTAAGAGTAGCGAGGGGCCCGGTGATTTATAATTTGGAAGCAGAAGTGTGAGTTAGGTTTATATAACAGTAATTTATAATTTCGAAGGCCAGAATAAGCTTTTCCTCGCGATATTTAAAGTACCTTCGTTTTTAAAATATATTTTAAATTTTAATCTTGTGATAAATCTCGTTTCAGATTCAAAGTTATTTTTGTTACCAATATTTGAACTATACTAATTTAACGTTAATAAATATGCTTGCTGATATCGAAACAGACGGAATGCGTGTCAATCATACGAGAGATCCACCAGGACAGAAATGTGTTTACATAATACCTGGTAAATATATAATAACTAAAAATAACCCGATTTTGTGTTTTACCCAGTTTAAAATGACGTTTTCCAAAGATATATAGTAGGGTAGGGGAAAATGGGAAACCCTTTTATACTATTTTCTCGTCCCTTTTGGTAGTAAATAAAGAACATTCAAAGTATAATAAAACTGTATCCTCACGACTCCCATAGACCGTTGTTAATAGTTTGAAACACAATCAAGATATTTGGATATTATGTGCTAAAGGTGTCCCATCTCCCCCCTACTATATTTTAGTACGGGTAATAGTCATATCTGGAATAAATTCCTGATCCCTTAATCCGTCTCATTGTAAGAGTTCACCCTTGTAGAATAGAATACACTAAGTAGAGTGTATTAAATTGTATACTTTTGACGTGCTTCTTCACTATAAACATAAATCCAACGTTGAAATCAAATTACAACTGTTTTAACGCCAGAGTATACCCATGCGTTAAGTTAAACGATTTCATTATATAAAAACATACAAAAATATACGCGTAACCTGTCCACGTCAACGTCTACGCTAACGTGGTCTACGCGATGTACACCGGCGTGTATGCTTTAAGGGGAACCCCCAGCACCATTAAAACCGTTCTCTGCCTGTCAAATCCCCTACGAAAGCGAAATAGGTAGCGTTACTATCGTAGTTTTCAAATCCCTATTTGTTAGGCGATAAAGAAAAGGAAGTATACAGACTTACGACATACCGGCAATTCCCTATGCATGTACCCGTCAATGTTATGCTGCTTGCTACGTTGGGGTTTCTCTACACCGGGTTCAAGGACAGAATAAAGTGCTTCGTGTAAGTATTTATATATATATGAGGATAATTCTGCAGTAAATATATTATACGTGAACAAGAAAACAAACTTTTCGGTTCTTGTAAGTCCAAAACACATTCAACGTATTAGAATGACATACAATTCTAAACCATTTTAATTTTACCCTTTTTAGTGTGGGGTAAGATGGGACATCTTTTCATTCTATTTTCCCGTTCCATTTGGTAGTTAACAAAGAACATTTAAAGATTTATAAAATCGTATCTTTACAACTTCCATATAGACCGTTGTTAATTAATTAAAACACGACCAGGAAATATGCTGGTATTTATGTGCTAACTTTACACCTTACCCCATAGCACTGTAACAACACTTTCAGGTAAAAAATATTTTCTTGTATTTACAGTTTTATTTTAACAGGTGTGGGCAATGTGTTGAAGGCTTAAATGGCACAGAAGATATGAGTTTACCTGGCTGGCATAAACCAGATTGTGAATTCGCTAATGGGACAGACACCACTAATGTACCACTACGTAAGTATAACGTTATTGTTATGTGTATAGTAGGGTAGGGGAAGATGGACACTTTTTCATTCTATTTTGCCCCATTTGGTTGTAAACAAAGAACATTTAAAGAATTATAAAACCGTATCCTCATGACTTCCACAGACCGTTGTTAATTGTTTAAAACACGATCAGGATATTTGGATATTATGTGCGAAAGGTGTCCCATCTTATTACACCACAGTAGTATATATAATAACACATGTAGTGGGCAGTTGCGTAAGCGCAACTGAAAACACATGATATTTTGCAAGAGTTTGCACCATAGGACAATATACGGTATACCATTTAGAAAACTACGCGTGACCGAAATTAAAAAACAAGTTTAATATAAAATATTTCCTGGACTGAAAATGGCCAATATGTAGCGAACCGGTTCTACTTCCGCAGGTAGATTAACAGAGGGCCCCTCACACCGTAGTAGATCCCCACCTTCCAACATGGAAACCAATATATCAGCTGGCGAGCTTCTAAACAGTGCAACAGTCAACACATCTCAACAAGTCGAAACCCCGAACAATTTATCAGTACATCAAACACCAGCTGCTGGGCCATTGAACCAAACTGCAACTGTACATAGACCAAGTCCACCAACCCCTTCTGCTATTGTACAGTCAACCAGAGCAACCGAACCAGGAAACAGTTTTCCAGGAACGTCTTTATTTCCTTGTAATGACCCATTGAACCCACACATGCGAAGCGAGAGTGCAAGACTTCAGACGTATCTTGATAACATGAGGAACTGGCCTTCGCAACAAGTACTAGCAACACCTCAACAACTTTCAAAAGCTGGTTTGTTTTACTTAGGTAAGTTCTCAGTTCCTTGAAATTTTAGTTTAATTATTACCCACTATTTTTCGTTCCTTCTTAAACGAAAGTTGATTTTATTTGTTTAGGTTCAACAGCCGTCCTTTCTAACTGACGTTCTTTAATCTCACGCTTTTATCCATAGCGTGTTTTAACAACTGTCGTTTTGCTATTGATCCCCTTCTCTTCGTTCTTTGAATAATATACTCTTTGCTTTCGTTTTTAGAGGAGATAATCGAAAAATATATATGTAATATTTATATTTAGGTGAAAGAGATCGTGTAAAATGCTGGTACTGTAATGGAGGACTTCAGAATTGGAACAGAGATGATGACGCTTGGTTCGAACACGCAAAGTGGTTTCCCGAGTAAGTATATTTCACTTGATGAAAAATCATGCTTATATATGAAAATGTAGTATTTAGATTTTGACAAAATCGTAGCACTATGAGTTATAATACTGTAGGAGTGTAGGGTAAGATGGAATACCGTTATAGCGCATAATATTACATACTTCCTAATCATGTTTTGAACAATTAACAACGCTTTTTTGGAGGTGCCAGGCTACGGTTATATGGTTCTGTAAATATTCTTTGTTTATTACCAAAGTGGACAAGAAAATAGAATAAAACATGTCTTATCTTACCCCACCCTACTATATATGCAAACATCGCATTTAACAATTCCCCTATTTTACACAGATGCGAATTTGTCCTCCAACAGAAAGGGCCAGAATACGTTCATAACATCGTGTCTATGTTTCCCACATTAAGAAGACCAGCCATGCCAAGACAAAACCGTTCATTGCCCCAAGTCACACAAAGCTATGCGTGAGTACTATACTTTACGCTTGACTGTATTTATTTGAATAAACGGCTGAACGGTACTGTGATACATATACTCATATGCATTTATATAGTAGGGCGGGGTAAGACAGGACACGTTTAGAACATAATATTCAAATATTCTGATCGTGTTTTAAACGGCTAAAAAGAGTCTATGGGAGTCGTTAGGATACGGTTTTATAATTCTTTGAATGTTCTTTGTTTACTACTAAATAGAAAAAGGAAATAGAATGGAAAGGTTTCCTATCCTCACCCCACCCTACTATAAATATAGGGCTTATTTGTTAAAATATATATAGAATAACGTGACCTGTATTTATATGCTTGTAAACCCCATTGCCTTAAAAAAGTAGCGATTCTCCTATAAGAACACGCTACTGTATAATGACTTACGCTCACGTAACGTCACGTTTCAACCCCAAACAAATGTCACGTCCTAAAATACACCAAGCGATCATTCACAAAAATACAAAGGCATTTTGTTCTCGAAAGTACAAATACGTCAATGCCATTTACTTAATTTAACAGAAATACACCGGCACCAATAAATGGAGCGCCAGAAATAATCGACCCGAGAGAAGAATTAAGAAAACTGAAAGCTCTCGTCGACGAAGAAATGACGTCATCAGAAATTGTCCCGGAAGTGATAATGATGGGGTTTGAGGTCACTCAGATTCGTAATGCAATACAAAGGTGGGTTACGTCATGCATAAATGACGTGCGTGATTCACAAGAATTGAATTACGCACGAAAAGGGTTTTACCGGCAATCGTAATCGGATTAGTTTCCGCGAAATTTTCGGCGTAGTTTAGCAAACAGATTTTGGAAATCCCGATAACCGGATAAAGGAGCGATTGGTTTCTGTTACGAAACACTTTAATTATTTCCTCAGAGAAAGATTTGGTGTTTTCATTTCCTAAATATGGTATTATGGTACTGTTTGATAAGATGAGATATACTGTTATAGAATCTATAAATCTATATTTCTTGGTATCGTGTTTTGAACAAATAACAACGTTAGAGTCCCGACGATACGGTTTAAAACGTCTGTAAACATTCTTTGTTTACTACAAAATGGCACAATAAAAATAACAAACAACGTCACCCATCCTACCCCCACTGTACATGCTGCAACTAATCAAAACTCGTTTCTTGTTTTTTTTAGAAATCAAGAAATCAACAAAACAAGATTCACATCCGCAACTGATTTAGTAGACGCTATTATCAATTCTGACCCCAATACTGAACTTCCGGACTTAGAGGAGGAAGAGCCCGCTCCTCTGGATGTCCCATCAACTTCCGCGGCTGCTCCGGAGGACACTTCCAGTGAGCTGCGGCGTTTAGAAAAGTCGAAGATCTGTAGGGTATGTAAAAAAGAAGAGGCAGCAGTTGTACTCTTACCATGCGGGCATTTATCCTGCTGCGTCACATGCGCTAATAACGTTAAAAAATGCCCGGTTTGTAAATTTTCCGTCAAAGATACTGTTCGTTCATATATAGTATAGTAGGGTGGGTAAAGATGGGACACCTTTATATCTATTTTCGTCCCACTTGGTGGTAACCAAAGAACTTTCAAAGAGTTATAAAACCGCATCCTCACGACTCCTACATTAATTGTATATAACACGATCAGGATATTTTAATATCATGTGCTAAAGGTGTCCCATCTTACCCCGCAGTACCATATAACGCTTGTGTTAAAATATCGACATAGTCATTTCTTCAATTATTTTTTTTATCCATTAATTTGTTTCAAATTATATTTTTCTACTTATTTATTTTCTAGATCTCACTGTGCATTATTATCACCGCATTTATCGTGTGCCAAATTGTTTCTTCAAGCTGTGTGTATTTTCATATATATATAAATATGCATTTTCTACGTTTTAAATCTTCATGCTGCCAAACTAATGCTTTTACGTATATATATATATATATATACTTAAGTATTGTACATGACTGTTTTTCAGTAATTTCAATATCGTTGTGCAACTTCCATAAAGTGTTTTGTTTTACGTAATTCTGTAATGTTGTAAATATATTCTGTTCACAGTACTTTCTATGGTGAATGGGTGTACTTTAAATTTAGCTACAGGAATCTACCCTTTTCCTCATTTAGCATGATCACTGCACTTTCTATATCGTGTATACTCAAAGCTTTTGTTTATAAAACTTTATTGTTGCCCTTATATGATCATTAAACTGAACACAGATTTCACAATTGCTCAATTCAAAGTCAACCCTCTATTTATAAACTTCAAGGTGTAATATATTGCCGTATATAAATCATTCAGGGATTATATGCCTTTGGTTTCCAGAAACCGCCCTAATGTGCACTTTTTGTTGCAATACGACCACGTCTTAACTACCTTTTATGCACAATTTGTTATTTTAGTCGTATTCCTTCTGCTGCCGTTGAATTCTTTATACGTTGAACCCGTTGTATAATACTATTTTGTCAGTTAAACAATTTTAGGTAATTAAAACCTATCTATTTTATAAACGATCATAAATCGGTGTTTAATGTTGCCAAATGTATAGATGTTTTTATAGTTTTAAACTTCTTTTTCTCACTAAAGTAGCACTAATCGTTTTTTGACGTGTTTAAATAAATATTTTTTTATTTTTGTACATTTCTGTGGTCATTGAAAGTACAGACTTAGAAATTTTTCGCTAATTAAACTGACACTTTGTGTTGACAGGTTTAAGTAAAAGTAGAGAACTAAGTTAGGCATTTTATACTTAAGTAGAATTCTGTGGTTCAAAGTGATATATGTACGCAGTTACAGTTACGGACGTTAGTTTTGGCCGTTGGTTTTGGCGGGATTACTTCAGTACAGGTGGCAGGCGATTTGAGAGCGGCGTGACGTCATTCTCTGCAAAACTTTTGAATAATATTTTCGCTGTAAGTAAACAGGGCATATACTTTTCGGGTAAAAGTGTGTTGGTATAAAATATTTTTAGCGCAAACTTAGTGTATACTGTATAGCATTTGTTAAAGTTGGTGTTGATTATTGTTTAAAAGCCAATTCAACGAAAAAAATCGTAAAAACAGTTCGATATTACATTTGTGTGTTTAATATACGCAGCACGTACCGCGTACAAAACTAAACGAATAATGGTAGAATAACCGTAGTACTCTTACAATGCGACGTTATTTGTTTAAAACACGATTAGGAAGTATGAGATTCGGGTGGCAACGATATCCCATCTTACCCCAACGTATACTATAACAAGAGTTTCGAGATTCAATACGATGGCAATACTATTGTGAGCTCTTGCATCATTATATAAAGAAGTAACATGCTGGGCGGGTGTGTACAAATAAGACATGCTCACACATGAGATAAAATGGGTTATTACAAAACATCTCATGTGTTTCACAAGGCAAGCCGAAATTATACCAGTAATGCATCAACGTAGTGTGTATAGTAACAGGGTACGACGTGGAACTCGAAACCAATTGCGCGATATGATTGCAATGTTTACGTATTGGTATAAATATAGATTTAAACCAACTATATGGTTTCTATATATAGTAAGGTGGGGGAAGATGGGACACCTTTTCAGTCTATTTTCTCGTCCCATTGGGTAGTAAACAAAGAAAATTCAAAAAATTATAGAACTGAATGAATGAATGAATGAATGTAACTTACTTTATCCTCGCGTGGCCGGAAAACGACAGTCGTTATAACACGGGTGTGCACCTCGCGCCAGCTTACGAGTTACCAAGTATGTTACTTTGTGGATGATTATTTTTTTTGGATTTTTTTCTTATTTTTATGTATGGCTGATAATTTGGACAACCCATTAGTGACCACTGGGTTGGAGCAATTGCCGTTAAGTGTCTTGCTCAAGGACACATACGCCCACAATGGTAGCAGCGACGAGCCTTGAATCCATTACCTCTGGGTTAGAGGCAGGCGCGCTAACCACTACGCCACGGCGCCGGACAAACTGTATCCTCACGGGCTCACGACTCTTCATAGACCGTCGTTAGATGTTTAAAACACAATCAGGATATTAGGCTATTTGCTAAAGTGTCCCATCCTCCCCCACTTACTATATGCCGTATCAGGAACTCGAATGTTATCTCTTTTGGCCGCCTATAAAGGTTGCTGCCTTTGGTAGCACCCCAAACACAGAACTGGTAAAACCTATTTATGAGATATTTTTCATATAGGCTCACGCCCGAGAATAAGATAAACGACCACACTACTTTATCTATGCTGGTATGTAAACCAAGCGCTGCAAAACTGTATCTAGCAACTTTTTTGTTCATCAAAGAGAATTAATTTATAAGTAATAGAATATGGCGCCGCAAAAATGACTTAGCTTAGATTGTTCTTTAGTTTATAGTGGGATTGCAAAGGCACCTTAATCTAGTTAGGTAGTAGAGTATTCAATCACCAAAGAGGGCAGTAATGTATATCGTCAACGGTTTTAAAAAGACCGCGCATTGTTCAAGTTTTTAAACGATGCTTGGGATTCCCCTCCAAAATACGTCCCCTCCATTAAACCTTTGTCTTGCTACGTAGCCGATACCAATTTCGTATACGTAGGCCCGTAGCCATAGTGAATTCGCTTGGGCTATGTTCGAACTAGTACCGGTATAATATTTATGTATCTAAATAGGCAATTAAAACTAATGTTTGTGCTAATTTTGTAATTTAAGTGAACGGTAACCGTATGTCGTAAGAATGCAAGCTCGAATGATGGATATTAGATGTGATGGTTTACGAGTTGTACATAATGACGGAAGGCTTGTACCAAGTGCTACAAATAGTGAAAGAGAGTTATATACACGACCAGGTACAGTCTATTTTATTATATTCTGCACATATATAGTCTAAATGTAGTCTAAAACGATTGCATTTCCACATGACCTACTTGTGTACATGTTTGGCTTTGCAATGCAGCTGTGCAAAGCAATGCACTTTGTACAAATAGAAACTATATTTAAACTTGTAATTTGTTTTATTTGATCTTATTCTCATTAAAAATGATTTTAAATTTAAATTCATACACTACATAAACTGTATAGGCAAAGCTTGTCTTGTTACTACAGCCTATATTGTTTGTTAGTTGTATAGCAACGATTTGGCATTTTAATTGTTTTGTACTTCAGTTTTAGTCTATAATGTGGTATAACTACTGTTGTTTTAGGAAATTTTCTATTTTTTTCCTGTGTTAATCATTACAGAGAGCTTTTTGTTAGGTTCAACAGCCACGCTTTTTAACTGATCTTTTCCCCACACCTTTAATCTATAATGTGTTTTAGCGACTGTCATTTTATCGCCTCATCCTGTCATTTTATTTTTTAAGTTTTGAATACTTATCAATCTTTGCCATTATAATGGAAAAGACAAATAATATTTATTAATATTTTTAGGGGACCCATACTATGAAAGCTACCGTCTTGCCACATTCACCAATTATCCCAATCAAAACATCAATGTTAGGCAAGTCGCCAGGGCTGGTTTCTACTTCATTAGTTATCAGGATCAAGTAAAGTGTTTCAGGTATATATACAGTATACTATATGAGTGATTTTAACCTGTAAAAACTCGCAAAGCTTTAGATATAATAATTCATAATATCTCGTACCCTACAATAAGTAGTATTTTTATGTGTGTTTTCACTATTTAGCAGTGGCCAACTTTTGCCTAGGGCTCAAAACCCAGCTCTTCTTGCAAGCTTCGCTGTAGAACCTCACCCATCTATATAATCTATGGAATTATATAATATTAAATCACATTAGGTTTACGATCTCTATAATGTGTAAGCAAGGGTATCCTTAAAATGCAAGGCAATTCATAGACTTACTACCTGTTTTTTTTATTGGCCATTTGTAGAATTTGAATTTATTTAAAGTGTATAAAGCATTATGTTGTTATTTAGTAGGCCTACTAAAGATACAACTATAATATGTACATTATATGCCAAGTGTCTTTAGAATTAGTCTGTATCCCGTGCTCTGTGTATTCTACCATTAACCATTAAGCTAGTTATTAAAAACTGTGTTTGCTTTCTGTACCTGTGTGTACCAGTCTCAAAAAGTTTAATAATGAAGAAATACATATAGGCCTACAGATATTGTTTGTAGCCAAATTTAAAGCTATTAAATGTTTCATGCAGTTTCACTAGATATGCGTTTTTGGTATAACCTACTACACTAGAGCTATTTATAGGTATAGGCTATTATGATAAATGCACTATTGTTGTGTAGGATGCATTAGTCAGTTAGTCAGTGTGACTTTATTTCCTTATATGACATCACTCATAAGGTGTGTCAGTTTCCTGCAAAACAACATCAAAATTGCACATAACACATTACACACAACTAATTTTTGCCTATACTCTATATATGACCTTGCTCATTTATGATGTGGTGTTCTGATACTATTATTGAAAATGGTTGCAATAATAGGTCTATAGTTGAATGTAAAAATCCAGTCTAAAACCAAATTGCATGACAAACCAGCCATTACTCTGTTATTTTAATGTAATAAAAACACTATTAAACCAATTTTGTTTAAATTAAAGCAATTATCTTGATATTTTGATGGAAAAAATAGGACCCAGCCATTTTGCCTTTACATAAATATATTATCTTAACATTTTAATGCAAAAAGTAGCGCTAAACGAATCGAAATAACACAATACACCATTGTCGCCATGTATAAATATGTTTTAATCTTAAACTTTACCCAAATTTTCCACAGCTGTGGACAGATATGTGAAGATCTACAACAATATGATGATATGTCATTACCGCAATGGCATTTACCAGATTGCGAACATTTACACTCGTTACAACCCAACAGAAACAATCATGGTAAATTCATTTTTGTTATATTAGTACAGCACAGTGGTTAGTGCGCCTGCCTCTAACCCAGAGGTTATGGGTTCAAGGCTCGTCGCTGCTACCATTGTGAGCGTGAAACAGAACATCTATGTTATAATGACTGTAAAAAGTTAGGTGCCTATGCTGTGTACTGTATAATGAAAAACAATAGTGAAATTGACCTATAGCTTTTGATTTTATTATTGCTAATGATTTTTTATTGATTATTTTAGCAAATACCCCAGTACAGTCTGGGCTGTCTAGACCAAATGAAAATACTACTTTTCGGTCACTACCAACGAGAAGCCCCGCTCATTCAAATGTTCATTCTTCTAGTGTGAGTAGAATGTAGTTTGATTACAGTTTTAAAATAGTTTGAAACCTAAAGAATTGAGGTATTATGTGCCCCAGCCTCCAATAATATTTTACAAGATTTTACAAGTTGTAAATCAGTGGTTTTAACGTAAGGTGTATCGCCTATGTCTTATAGTAATTAATAATCATTAGATCGTATTGTCTGGGTGACAGGGTAGGCAGTCCTATTTTTTGATAGTGCTTGTATTGGAATCATAGCTGGATAAATCTGTATTGCAGTGTCGCCTCTGGGAAATAAATTGACAAATGGGAAGACCATAATTAATAGAATAACAAACACCATAAGTAGCACGAAATGCTACACCAATATTGATAATAAATTTACATTTTACTGTAGTATTTTACTTACCATTTGGCCTGTGTATTTCTATGCAAATTTCTGTTAGGTGTTTACATACTAGGCTATGTAATTAAATATTGTGCTAATGTTTGGTCAGGTACTTTTTGATTTATGGGTTGGATATTTTTGTTAAATTTACATTGAAATTTTAAATGAAAGTCCTAGTCTTTACTAATTAACTTAATAGTACTTTGGAGTTAGATGGGATACCGTTAGCACCTAAGTCCCATGTTTTCCTGATCACAAATTAAACAACTCACAACTCTCTTAAAGAGTCGTAAGGATAAGCTTATATAATTCTAGAAATATTCTTTGTTTACAACCAAATAGGACGAGAAAAGAAATAAAGATGTCCAATATCACCCACCCTACTATATAACTTATATGATATTAGTTTTAGTACCAGGAATTTGATTTAGTCTGGATTTGGTCTATATAGTAAAGCACTCCCACCTCTCTATATATATATACCTTGTTATATAAATATAACTTGTTTTGCAGAGTTTGCCCCGCCAACCTACAACGATAACAATCAACCAACCCCGAATACGGAGTACATTTACAATTGATGAACATTCCAACATTGATCTCTTTCCATGCAATCGACCAGAATCTCCACACATGAGAAGTGTGGAACAACGCTTACAGACGTTTACAAGGAGCAATTGGCCAGCACATCGTGTCAGAGCATCAATTTTGGATATAGCAAGAGCTGGTTTATTTTACTTAGGTATGTATGTAACCTTGTAATATAACATAACATTTTTTGCAGCATGCAATATTGCAATTGTCATCCTAATAGAGCCTCCCAAAAAGTGCCCAAAAAACCTGACACGCAAAATATATGTATAGACAATAATAACATTATTGCATAGACGCATAAATTCGTGACAAATGACAATTATAAAAAAATCTAATAGAGCTCTCTTCTGGCCAGTGTCAATTTAACTTGACGTTTTAAAGACATATTTATGTGGAATTAATCTGTGATCGACTGATCATTACTATGTTGTGTACAACATTGTCATAGCCCTGAGAAAGCAACCAGAATTAAGCGTTGAAACATGGGTTGTATAAATTTATATTGCAGAAACCTTATCGGACCTACAATATGTCTGTTATCAACAACATACATACAGCAAATATAGCAACTGTTTTGGGAAATACACATGTCTACCTAGTGGTGCTTTTCGTTTCACGTCATTTCACTGACACTAATGTAGTGGGAATAATGCCTTGTTTTCCTAGAAAGAAAATAGCTATTTTAGAATGTATAACCTAACAAGTCATTGCACCAGTGGTACGTAATACAAGCATGTTTATTTTACCATTCAACATGTTGTTATAAACCAGGTCTGTTGTTTACTTAGCAGCAAACACAATATTTGCTGTAAAGCCATTTTATTATATTTTTCACTTGCACATGAGTATATAGCAAGTAACAGTCAATTATAAACCCGATTTTGATTGTTTACAGGCAATAGTGACCGTACCAAATGTTGGTATTGTAACGGAGGTTTACAGAACTGGGAACCTAATGATGACCCCTGGTATGAACATGCAAAGTGGTTTCCTGAGTAAGTTAAACATATATAACCAACATGCATTGTATTAAATATGCAATATAGTTATTGCTGGACAAATCTCAAACTTGTGGTTTCATGTAACCTTTTTAAATCATAATTTTTCGTTTTTTTTAAGTTTTATTCATTTTTTTTTCTTTTGCAAATCTATGGACTTTTGTAACTTTTTTTATTTGTTAAATTTCCTATGGTCACATTTAAGTGACTGCCACTACATCTACTTTACTTTGATTTAATTTATGCCATTTTGGACCAGTTTCAAGTCTTTTGTTACTGGCAGAAATATGCAACACCAATAAAGCATTAAAATAATTATGATCTACAAAAGAATTGTGTTAATTTAAAAAAGTGATCTCAAAACACCCAAAGAAATATTTGCATCAACGGTTTTTACAGTTAAATGCATTATAACATATCTGAATTTCCGCGCCATTTTAATCAGATACTTAACAGAGTATATATTCCAGATGTGAATTTTTGCTGCAACAGAAAGGCATTGAATACGTTTATCGCGTTTCTTCTCAATTTCCAAACCTACAGCGCCCTGTAGTTGTTCGATCTCAACCCCAACCCAGTGTAACTATTCATATTAATCGACCTGGCAGAACAACCATGCCCACAGCATCAACCACACATACAACTTCATCTACACGCGTATCTGCACCAAGATCTACAGTTGTATCTGGCCCACAGTAAGCATTTTGTTTATTTTATATTTTTTTATGATTTTTATTTTTTGTTGCATTTTTTTGTTGTTGAATTACAGTTGTGTCTGGCCCACAGTAAGAAATATGTTTATACTTAATTTCTGTTTCATTTTTTTTTTGTTACAGTATAAAACTGAAACTAGAAATAGACAATTCAAAACTGTAAATCTGAAATAAAATATTTAGATTTTTTTATTGCATAAATCCAACTTATACAAAAAAATATAAGACTTGAGTTACACACATGGTAATGTATATGGAGGCACTGTAATTGCCATACAAGGATAAACAAACAATATTCATGCTTGTAAACAGGTTTTAGGAGAATGTGCTAGGGTTATGGGCCAACTCTGGCCTAAACCCAAAGTCATTTCAATCTAACTTATACAGATAAGAAACCATTCAAAGAAAATCCAGTCTTACATAAGAATGATGATTATCTTTTTCTACTTCAGATTCCTGCCTCCCATGATCCCAGGACCAAGCATCAACATCATTGATCCTCGGGAGCAGCCGAGATCAAGAGAAGAAGAGTTAAACAGATATATAACTACATCCCCATACATTGCTGTGGCTAGGGGTATGGGGTTTGATGATGATGCTATAAGAAGTACATTAAGAAGGTAAAGTACTTTTGTTGTTGCTTAGTAGTGTGGGGTAAGACGGGACGTTTCATTCATTCTTTTTATCTTACTCGACAAACTGTATATATATAGTTTTTAAAAGCTGAGAGATTTTATTTTAAGTAGTGTATAAATGAATGTAACACAGTGAATAATATATGTAATGTATTTAAGTTAAAGAAATGAATAAATGTATGGGACCTATTTATCCTAGCTGAGTTTCATGAATTTAACTTTATGGGTATTATTTGTTTGAATTTTTTATTTTTGTTGTCCAACGAAAGTGTTAAATTATGTAACATAGATATGCTTTTTGACCCGTTCTGTATAAAATACCTGAGCAGCTTGTTTATAATTTATAACTGTTCATTAAATGTCCCTTTTTATATAACAGGCAGCATGAACAAAGCCAAAGGTTTTTCTCAAGTGCAGAAGAACTTGTTGATGCTCTTCTAAATCAATCCAACATCACTTCAGCTCCTCAAATTCCCTCCTCTTCAACTGCAGGAGCGACTGGAGGACCTATTACTCCTCTTGAAGAATTACGGCAGTTAGAACAATCGAGAATGTGTAAAGTATGCCATCGCAATCAAGCGAATATGGTTTTGCTACCGTGTGGGCATGTAGCATGCTGTACAACATGCGGGAATGATGTTACTAACTGCCCTGTCTGTCTGGCTGATATTACAGACCGGGTGAGGTCATATATTGGTTAAGAATCACTGTCTGCACTTAGAGGTTCAGAAGTGCTAATGCATAGGCGCCGAACCTGGGGTGGCAAGGTGGAGCGGCCACCCCTAAATTCTCCAATATATTAACCAGTAAAATTTACACCTATTTAGAAAAAGGCCTCTTATAGAATTTATATCACTGCATTTAAAATAGTATATCAACTATATATAACTAGAATATGTGTCGTTTTGTTAGGTGTTAATCAAAAAGTTCTTCACTAGTCATTTTTACTTTTTCTAGAACTGGCATGGATGCATTTTATTTATCATTGCGTGGTGGGGTAACTCAGCGTTATAATAACACGGATTATTGTATCCACAGCTCGTGCATGCTTACAAGTTACCATGTATGTAACTTGGTATGTTTTGGTATAGCTGACAAATTTAGACAACACAATATTGGCAACGAGGTTGTAGCGTTTGGTAGGTTACCCATAAAAACACAAGCTTAAAATGGTAACATTAAGCCTTACAATTGGTATCCTATAGTCTATAGATAATAGGGCAAGCGGTCTAATCACTGTAATATATGGCTGTTGTTGAATAAATGTAAATGTTGTACATTTGTATGTTGTATGTTAGTGTGCAAATGTACTATAAAAAGTTTTTTTTATTCTTAGAAAATATTATTTTATCCAAATTTTAACCTAAAAACATGTACAGCCTTATCGTTTTAAATTTGAGCTGCTGATTTTTGATTTTGCACAAAAAAAATCTAAATTGCCTTACAATTTGTGACCGCACATTGAAAAACCTTATAATATATTTTATATTTTTTTTCCATATCTTCAAAAATGTATTAATTTTGTTCTGCATGCATTGTATGAACTTGCCAGATCAGTTGATTTTGTAGTGAATATTGAATGAATGTAACTTGTTTATCCTTGTGTGGTGGGCAAGGACAGTCATTACAACACAGGTGTTTTATGCAATGCACTTCATGCCCACTCACAAGTTACAACAGATGTCACTTGTTTATTTTGTTTTTAATGCTTTAAAGCAATGAAGTGCTACCCACAAAGTTACATTCACGGTAAAGTGGGCACCAGGTGTGTAAACAGAACACCTGTGTTATAACAACTGTCACTGCCCACACGCGAGGATGAATAAGTTGCATTCATTTATTTGATTTTGTATGATTAATTTGACATGCTCTTTTAAATGTACAATGTTAACTAATTGTGATTTTTTATATAATAAATATTATTACCCAGAGTGCTATCAAATATTTAATATAGTGCAACTTATGTAAAGACATACTTATATTAAAAACAGCTTAGGGCGTAAATTGACACCAAGGCATAAGAACTAACACTTGACAATAATAGTTCCTAGTTTGCTGGTTATTCCGCATTTCACGGAAATAGACATAGGAATTGTTAAGCCGAATTCTTTTACTTTAGAATTAAACTTAGACCACAACAAAATATTCCGCCATTTACTCGTTTTCCGCTTGAACAAATTCAAAATATTTGTTTTTCCGATTACCATAAGGTTTAATCACTAGTTTGGCGTGAGCGACATGTTTACGTGTCTCTCTCATTGGTCAATTGGAGAGAAAGGGACTCTCCTGTACCAATGTTTTTCATTCTCAATGGAAAACTTATCTTGTTTTACGTCATTCCTCTGACGTGTAGATGACCTCAATAATGGTGTTTTCTTTATCAGTATGGATTATTCCATGTTTGAAGTCACGTATGCACATTTTAACTGGGAACTTTACAATAAGCAAAAATATGGTTGGTGCGTACGTTTTCAGTTAAAGTAATAATATATTTTATTATTATAACAAATTACAAAATTAACGTTTATACATTCCGCTCTGTTTGTGTCTTTCGTGATCGGTACTATTTTAAGCTATCGCAAATTTGATGGGCAAATGAAGTCGGTCAAATAAAATTACTGTGCACATAGGTCATAACGTCTGCAGGCCCAAAGCGTGCAAAGTGCCGCGTGCTGATTAGGCTACAACACCGCGTTTCTGCAGCGAGAGCTTTATTTGTTAGAAGTTGCTAGTACAAGCTGTTGTGTTATGTAGTATTGAGAAAGTAGATTTGTTCGCTGTACATGTTGATTAGACTTTCGTTTTATGATAACTGTTTTCAGTAGTTATAATCAGCTGTTAAAGGAAAGTTCTGTCGCAATCTATACATCTGAATAACAAGCCAACGAAATCAACGTGTTGACGTGCATGTATCAGCTATGAGGTAGGTGGCGGGTGTTTTTAGGCACGAGTAAAGTTGTAAACAGACACACCCCTGGTACGGCAAAGGCGCGCAATATCAAGTATAGTAGGGTGGGGGGAGACGGCACAGCTTTAGCACAAATTATCCAAATATCCTGATCGTGTTTTAAACAATTAACAATGGTTCATGGGAGTCGTGAAGATAAGTTTTATAATTGTTTAATTCTTCTTTGTTTACTACCAAAAGGCGCAAGAAAATAAAATAAAAAGGTGTCCCATCTTCTCCCACCCTACTATTTATAGTATGGTAGGGTAAGATGGGACCTATTTTTTTATTATTTTTTATCGTCCCATTTGGTAGTAAGCAAAGACATATTTACAGAATTATATAAGCGTAGCCCCGCGACTTTTAAAAACCTTAACCTAGTCTACTATATACATTTTCTCGAAGACGTCGATAAATGCTGATTACTGAAATTTTACCGTGATTTGTAGACATAGTTTACAGATAACAAATTGTATAAAGCAGTTTGTAACACTGTGTATAGTAGAATTTATACATGATGTTATGATGAATGTATGAATGTAACTAGTTTATCAGCGCGTGGGCAGAAAACGACAGTGGTTATAACAGGGGTGTTCTGTTTCATACACCTCGTGTCTGCTTACGGGTTATACCACGAATGTAACTTCGAGACTGCTGTTTTTAACTTCGAGACTGCTGTTTTAAAATTTGACCCATGGGTTGGATAAATTTGCTGTTTCTTTTGGCCCAGGATACAAACGCCCCCAATGCTGGCGACGTCGAGCCTCGATCTCATATCCTCTGATGTATTAGTTCACACCAATGCCGCAGCGACACCAAAACGTGTGACTGGTATATAGTTTAAATTCCTTTTATTTCAACAAGAGTTTACTTGTATGCCACTTATAATAAATTAGCAATGTTTGACACACAGATAAAGATTCTTTATTGCACTGTTTAGGGAACATTTCAAGGTGTAGAACACAGATTACTGCAAAAACTATATAGTAAGGTGGGGGAAGATAGGACACCCTTTTCGTTCTATTTTCTCGTAAAAACGAACATTCAAAGAATTATTAAACCGTATCTTCACGACTATCATAGACCGTTGCTAATTGTTTAAAACACGACCAGGTTGGATATATTAGGTGATAAATGTGTCCCATCTTTCCCCACACTACTGTATGAGTTATCTTATGAGTTATCAATATAGTATGTAAATGAAACTTTCGGTTATATATAGTGTAAGACTTTTAATAATTGGGTATATGCTGGTTTAATCATATACTGTATGCTTATTCTTTAGACAATTTTATCTTTATGTTTGGTTTTAGAAAATAGATTTTTCATTTTGTTTTTAACTTTATTATCGCTGCTTTGAACATTTCCATTTTCTATATAATTTTGATCAGTATTTTCAATTTTTCCTGGACTCTGCTGGTCGTCGTTGTTGTTAACTTCGTCATTCTCGCTATAGAATTGAACATTACTAAAATCCTCTAACGAAGCATTGTCATAATCTTCTTCATCGATGCTACGCGATTTTTCTGCAGGTACCCCATTCGTATCTGTATCTCTATATAAACTGTACCGTGGCAGTGGTACTGGCTTATCTTTTTCAACCAAAATCGTTTTAGCAACACCGTCTACTAGCATTTCTTCAACGTCGAAATAGGTTAAACGTGTTTTTGGAACCGGTCGTTTTTGTAGAATCGGTATTAAAATTTCGCCAGAATCGTCTAGATCGAAATTCGAGTTGACACGAATGTACATTTGGGTTCTCGGTAGTGGTACAGCACATTCTTGGCTAAGCAGTATGTTTTCTTCGGTGGACCGACGAGCTAGCCTTGACTTTACTTGCGCTGCTCCCTTTGCTGCTTTTTGTTTCCAAGTTAACAAAACTTCAGAAGATCCTTTTCCGTTTTTAGTAGATTTGTCAGCCATTTTACTTTTAGTCTCTTTTTCCATTTTGTAATCCAGAGTGCAATACCCTTACACCTAATTTATAATTCAATTCTATACTGCTGCAATAAATTATATGAATTGCGCCTATACAAATCTTACCGTATTACATTTACGTAGTTATAAAATCGATTGCATTTTATATCGTTATAGCTTCATACACAGACCTAGGATTAATTACAATACGAACTTGCAACTTTCGTTTTCTAAAAAACAATTGTGCGCGAAATCTCTGGTCTAGCCAGATTAAGTAACTTATTAAACTTGTCCGTTGACAAATAAACTCTTGCCTGCGGTTGCGAGTATAATTTACAACTCAATCTAACCGGTATATTTACCTATATGGTTTGTACTGTGTACATATTGACTAATAACGTGCTATGCATTTGCATAATAGTTTTGGGGCAAGAATGTGTGACCCTATATTCGTTTTTTTTTTCTCAAAATAGCATAGTATCCACGTTAAATCGTATGTTTGTAGATTTATGGTGGAGTACATACGTGTAATCAAAATGGTTACTAGGTGGGTATATTAAGGTTACTATATTAAATACATACGTTTATTCAAATATATTTTGATCTTTCGCGTAAATGACAATTAGTTTTTCTTGGCCAGAGTTGGCCGGTATCCAAAGTAACGTTTACCCGAGTCTGAAAAATGAAGATGAGAATTGTGGCTAAACTTGTGCATGCTAATGCGATATTCACCACACTGAGCTGTACAATACGCATTTTACATGTTACTTTCCTTTTACATTTTACTTTCCTCCAATAAAGCCTGTTTGTGCGCAATCATTAGAGCTATGCTTTCTTGTATGTTGGTGTACCGTCTCATATATGCTGTATTTTTGCATTTCTCAATTAACAAACTTTTAATCCGCGTTATATGTTGTTAGCCTTATTACTGCCATATTTCCAGTTACATTTCTCGCTTCGTTAGTTTAACATTAAGTTTGTTTGCATGTTTGTCTATAACTAACAAATAATGTTTACAATCGCTGTTATCAAATACTGCAGTTCTGATTCTTAATTCCATTTGACCTAAATTAATGATTACACAATCTCTATTAAACGTTTACTCATCTTACTGATTATGTAAATAAATACACCAGTTTTGTATATTGTTCAAAAATTGCTTTATTTTGAAGCCTTTTGACGGATTGCACTTTTAAAGGATTTTTCTTATAACTAAACAGTATAAATACGATAAAACTGAAGTATTTTTATCCTTCCAGATAAAAAGGGTTCATGTCTGCAGATCGAATGACCGCAACTGCTCTGCATCACTTGTACACACAACTTTACCCCACGGTATCGGTTTTGTGCAAATGTCTTGCTAAAACGCCGCCATTTTGAACTCAGTTCTTCACTGGTCATCGATGTGTTCGCACAGTGCGTGTAATCGAGGTACTATATTTTCTCTGCCGTAAATCACTTTCAAAAGAAGCCACTGTGGTAGCGTTTCTCATCGGCGCTAAATTTAGATTCTTTCATCGCTAGATGTCGGTGTGGAGAAGCATCACCTACGCAATGTCACCCATGGATGTTGCAAAATCTCATTTATGTTTGGCCTGGATTCTGGATTAACTGCCAACATCCAAGAAATGAGGTGTTTGGCTTCGGAGCTTAGAGAGACCTAATAGGTAAGGAAACTGTTAAGTGGTATAACTGTGTAAAGTATATTAGTGGGTCGTTATGTACATTTAAAATTTATACCCTGCCATTTAGATGTGTAGTGACGCACATCGTAAAAATGATAATTAAACATTGTAAATACAAACATTATCCTGGATACTTAAACTCTGAGTAGCAATACAGAAAGCATGTTAGGGGCAGTTGCTTTAACCCATCTTTCTTTTGGGTTGTCTAAGTTGTCATTTAAATAAAATTACAACTCATTAAGTTGCATATGTGCTAACTCGTAAGCGGACACGAGGTGTGTGAAACATAACACCAGTGTTATAACGCCTGCCGTTGCCCAACGAGAATAAATAAGTTACGTTTGTTTACAAAGTTAACAACAGCTTAAAATACTTTAATACCTTGAACTCCAATTTTCCTTGGCCAATTTTTTGCTTTGATTTGAACGGTATTTCTCCACAGAGCATATCAAACAGTAGAACTCCCATAGACCATATTGCTGCTGTTTTGCCTTTATAATAATGCTGAAAAAACACGAGTTCATATTAAAAATGACCAAGCCAAGTCTACAATACTGAAACACATTCTACAACACCTATATAGTTGTACATATTTTCTGAAGAGCAAAATCGGGTAAAATGGGACATGTTTTCATTCAGTTTTCTTGATTTTGTAGTAAACCAAGCGTATTTAAAGAACCGTATAACCGTAGTCCGACGACTCATATTTGTTTAAAACACATACGACTGTCCAATTAGGAAATAATAATATCTATAATAGCATTGTTTTCATTTTCATTTTATGAGGTATACTACATGTGTTATGTACAACAGAAATGACTGGTGTACCAATATAAAAACAACCATAAAACAACGCCCTTTTAGACGATGGACTACGTTATATTATTCCTTAAATAATTTTTGTTTACCACGACACTAGTATAGAAAATAAAAACCTGCCTAATCTTATTCTATTAGTTAATTTAAAGCTACGCCGTGTTACATAGAAAATTGGACATCTGTAAAACTGTTATGCAACCTTTTCATAAATCAATATATATTTTAAAATCTGTTTAATACCTGATTGAACCATTCCGGAGGGTAAAATTCAGGTGTACCGCTGAAGTCTTTGTATTGATTTTCATGCAGCAGAGTCCCGCAGCCAAAATCTATCAACTTTGACTCTCCAGTATCACGGTTAAGCACGATATTCTCGTCTTTTATATCACGATGGACAACACCCCGTGCGTGTATGTGATGCACTGCAGAAACGACCTGAAATTGAAAAAAAAAAAAATATATATATAGTAGGGTGGGAAAGATGGGATACCTTTAGCACATAATATCTAAAAATCCTGATCGTGTTTTAAACAATTAATAACGGTCTATGGGAGTCGTTAGGATACGGTTTTATAACTCACTAAATTTTCGTTGTTTACTTGCAAATGGGTCGAGAAAATAGAACGAAAAAGTGTCCCATCTTCCCCCCACCCTACAATATAAAGTATACAATGGGATTCGGTGATATATATCGTTATCATCGAAAGCACAATTTTCCAAATTCTGTTTCAAACAATTAACAACGCTCTTTTAAAGTCGCTGGGATCAGTTATACACTCAACATAAGTTTTAGTACTTTCCATTCACGGTTAAAAAAATAACACCGGTGTAATATTATGTCCTGCGTTTAATAATTCATCTTCATTTACCTGTCTAAATATCATGCATGCTTCTTTTTCAGTCATTCGACCGACTTCACGAATGTAATCGAAGAGGTCAACCGAGTTCTTTGGTCGCTCAAGCACAAGAATGAAGGAGTCAAGGCACTCATACCAGTCAAGCAGTTTAATAACCCCGTGATGACCATTTACTCTGCGAATTACAATGCCAATAAGGTAAGGTAATATATGCAATAAATTTAAACACATATATAGTAGGTTGGGGAAAATGGGACACCTTTTGAAGAAAATCATGTCCCCTCTATACCCACCCTACTATATACAATACATTTTAAAGTAGTGTGATTTAAATGATACTATAGTTATGTTGCAGTGTAAAAAATCTTACAAACCAAAGCAGTACTGTGTTTTGCATGTACATCGTACCTGCTATTGTGTAAACCATTTTTATGTAATGTTATACACAATGCGTTTAATAAGCAGCTATTTTGCAGCAGGCAGCCATTTTCTGCGGTGACATTTTGCGCAATACGAGAGAATTATATCTTACTAAAGGCACTTAGACGCGACATATAGGCCACGAATTATAATACTGCACTCGGCCGAACCAGTAGCACGGATAATTAGTAATTTTAGCTCCGGGTCTTTATACCGCAGATGTCTCAATGGTTCTAAATTCCGCACAACAACACGTGTCAACAGCCGTTATAAACCATTCCGTCTCCCCCGCCCTGATAAGTTATAAGTCCTTACAGTGACTTGCTATTATAGCGCCTTTGATCCCATTAAAAGGGTGTCTTCCGTCGTTACAGCATACACGTATCTCGACGCTTTTAGAACGCCTTGTACCCATAGTCACACTACAGTTAATTGAACTGTTTGATTTATAGCGTTCAACTTTGTCACTTTACACGGTCACGGGTACTTACCGAATCATTAGCCCGATTTCTTGCGGCACACTCCGTCCGTAAATCTTCTCCCATCTTTTTACTTTTTCCCGCATGATCCTCTTAATGGCAACTGGCTGCGAGTCGCCAATTCTGATGCCAGAATACACCATACCCCCACCGCCAACGCCAATTACTCCGTAAACCTCATACATTTCAAGAAAAGATTTTCTGAAAATGAAAACGCTACGTTTAGTATAATTGTTTTGGCAAAAAATATCAATGGCATAAATTGACCTATTAAGTATTTTGTTTATTTTATTTCCATACTAGTAGGTTGGGTGATGGACATTGCTATCATTTTCTTTTCTCGTCCGAATTGGTGATAAACAAATAATATTTAGAGAATTGTAACCGTATATTCTTACCACTCTAAAAGAGCTATCAAAAACACGTTTAAGAAATATGAGAGACTTTGTGCTAACGCTGTCCATCTTACCCCACCTTATTATACACTTCAATTGGTATCTATTCATTCAAAATAAGTTTGACAAAAAATTATATTGCTCACTTTTTCGATGCGGATTCTTTTGCTAATTTTGCGGCGTTTATTGCGTCCGAAGTCGGGGTAGTATTGTTCGCATAAGCAAATCTTAATTTTGACTGAGTGTCTTCAGCAGATGCGGGGACCAGTTTTTTTGAATCATTTCTGTCATTATGAATATTTGAGCCGAAAAGCTTCGAATCGTTGTTAGTTTTCGAAGCAAGGGCTCCTTTAGCGCGGGAATGTAAAGCCAAACTGTTAGATTTATAACTATTTTTGACAGTCGTATGATGTTCCACTTCCATAGCCTCATTTTTTACATTCCGTGTCTCCAACCTTGTACTCAAAGCGTTGTTTATCGTTTTCTGAAACCGATATATTTTGCTCTGAACATTTTGCAACTCGTTTGACCCTTTTTGCTTCTGAGGTTGGTCTGCCCAGGGCCGAGAATTTTTCCAGTTCAGATATTGGCTTTGAACCGCTTGGTCCACCGCCTGTTTAACTTTGCTTGTTTTGTCCAAGGTCTCATCTCGATGCCTGCAACGCGACCTAGACTGTTTTTCCGTGGGCAAAGTCTTGGAGTTACTTGTCACGTTGATAGGTTTAACTTGGTTAACAATAACGCTTCCTGGGGCCGAGGATGGCGACAACTCGCGGCCGCTTGAAGACGAACTGGGGTGATCAGAAACTACAGAATTAGGATTCATCTTTTGAGCAAATCCTGGTTTTGGTCGGTTTTGTGAATTTCCCTTTTTATCTGCTCTAGTTCTTCGTTCTACATAGCAGCTACTATCGTTATCCGACGTAGTCGAGCTCGTAAATGCATTACACATGTTGCCAACGTAGTTCTGTAGTGCTGCTCCGTATCCTGGGATTGTGCTACCATACCCCGAGACCCCTAACACAGCATATGATGCTTCGGCACATAACCTTCTACTTATAGTCGTAGAAATGTATTGGTTTTCTGGCCTCATATTATTATTGCTTTGGTGCGACAGTTGGCTTGGTAATTTTCCATGCAGGTTATTATGGCTTATTAAATCAGACGTCGGCATGGACGCAATGGTGCAGTACATTTCCGTCTTAAGTAAAATAATCTGTTAAAAAAATAATTCACGTCATTATAAAAACACGTCGGTAAAGCGAGAGAGAAAAACTAAATTTCTAAATAGCATTTTCCATTGGGCTAATGCAATAGCAATACTGCCTAACACGCTACGGCATTTTCAAACGATATATTGCTGTCGTAAGTACATTGACACTTGCTCTAATGGCTGTCAAAATCCTAATGACGTATATGTTACGTAGCTCGGGGGAAAGTCGCGTCGCAATTTAAAAGCCGGATTTGGCCCTAACTTATTTTTATGGATCTACACAACTGCTTTAATGCTATACCATATACATACAACTCTGATATACAGTCTGACTATAGCCCTGATAGTGACACCAAATCGTCGCTTTCTGTTACGATATTTTCGACTGAATTTTTGTTTAGTACCACGAAGGCTGCAGTTTACGTAATTACGAACACAGTTTAATAGAAGCTGCGCATTATGTAACTAAATGGACTATAATTGCTAGGTATACGTCATAGCTATAGAGAAAATCGTGCTGTCTGACCCATCAGGCTGCTTCCATCTGTACATCAGTGTTTATAGACCTAGCATGTAATTAAACCAACGTTTCGGATCGATGATATACTGTACCGGCATGCAGCATAATGTCAACTGAAGATAACACGGTCTATGCTGCTTTAACCTATGTAGTATATGCTACATGTCCGTGAGGAAAAAAACGAGTATAAGACTGCGGTTTCTTTCTCTCGGAAATGCGGTCTGGTCAAAAACATACCGCAATGATTAAGCCTCCATTAGAAAATCAACTACCCACGCGTACATACGTTTTAATGACGAAAGAGGCTCCTCAATTTGAAAACCGCGTGTGCGTCTACTTTCGTCCAACTACTTTTATGACTAATTGCACAGGACACGTCCCTTTCCACGGTAGGAGCATTAGAAGGGACGGGCACTGTAGGGGATCTGTCACTAGTATTCTAACTTTACGCCTTTTGTCTTACTATCCCCGTAGTCAATTGTATTAGAAGCAGTTACGCCTTTTTCCTTGCGTGGACGGCTGCAACTGCGAACCAGCGACGGTTACAAAACAGGCGATAGTTTCGTAGCCAATAGCGCAATCTTGAACGCGTTATCGCCAAATTTGAATGTTGTTCTTTGCTAATTCGACGCAAAGAGTCCCAACATACATTCTATGCTCAATGTGCTCTTATCCCGCAAAGTTAACATGTAAAAAATTTAACTTAAATTTTAAAAGGTAAATAATTCTGACGCGTAGTGTAAATAATCCAGTCGAAACCACGATCGATGTATTTATTGGGGCAAAACTAACGATATCTGTATATTGATTAAGCTACGTATATAGACCGGCACTGTTTAAACACGGCCCAATCAAATACGAGCTTCTGTTTAGTCCTATAACTGTATAGTGGGGTGGGGGAGATGGGACACCTTTTTATTATAATTTCTCGTCCCATTTATTGATAAACAAAGAATTTTTAAAGAATTTTAAAAAACCGTATCCTTAGGACTCGCATAGACCGTTGTTAATTGTTAAAAACATTATCAGGATATTTGAATGTTATGTCGTACCTTACCCTACAGTACCATATAGGGTGTATACCCAATTATTATATAAGATATTTAGATACGGGTAGTATACGCATTCAGGTGCATAGGCAATACAGCAGGTCTTTGGAGCATAATGACTTCGTTCAACAGGCAATCACTTCTAATGCGATGCATTGTGGTTTACTGCAGTTAATCGATTCTGGTCTGTATTTTGCTCACTCAAATAGTTCTCTCGGGACAAACCGGATTAATCCGGATCGATGTACGTTCGACCAGATTCCACTCGTCTGTTTCCCGAGCTACAACGCAACAACGACGGCCCGACGCACGCAAGTTTTATACCGGGAATTAATAGACTTTTTAATCAAAGTTTTTAATGAGCGCTTTTAAAACGGCGTATTGATTATAGATGTTGGTTTACCGTTACGCAGCGGTGTGCGTTATGTTGTATATATAGTATAGGGTGGGGAAAGACGAGACACTTTTTAAACAATATCCAAAAATTTTAATCGTGTTTTAAACAATTATCATCGGTCTATGGGAGTCGTAAGCATACGGTTTTATATTTCTTTGAATGTTCTTTGTTTACTACCAAATGGGTCCAAAGTATATAGGGTGAAAAAGTGTCACGTCTTTCCCTGCCCTACTACATAGTGCTATCGGTATATGGATACCGTTAGCAAACAATGTCATATATACATTTTCTTATCGTGGTTTGAAAACAAACAGCCTTTTACTTCTAAGTACTGTATTGTCATATTTCAAAACCATGGCATTCGAACAATACTTGAATTTAACTGTAGCGCTGTTTTCCTACATGCTGTATTCTATATTATAGATATTATGTTAAAAGTACGAAACACATTCTATAGCGTCTTAATTGTGAACTAACAACGCCTTTTTTACGAAAAGGTAATTAAATGAAATGATTCAAAAAAGATATTTGCCACGGTGTAAATAGTAAGTAGCATCGTGTGGCAATTTTGTTTGCAAAAGCGATTACTCAATACCCAAATAGATAGTAGGTTTTGATAAGATGGTTTATATTTTTATTTTTTTATCGATCCATTTTGTAGTAAAAAGGAATGTTTACAGAATCCTACACCCCGTATCCTTACGAATTGAAAACAGCGTTGGTAGTTGACGGTCAGGAAACATTCAATAATATAGTTACACATATCCCATATTACCCCACAGTTACTCCCATCTTACCCCACAGCACATACTAACGCTCCTAATTAATACAAATGACCTTTTATGTAAAATCGTTATTAAATTCAAGCTACGCGTTTCCAAAATACAGCGAGGCTCTTACGATAACCAAAATGTTAAATTCAAACGCGAATCGATTTGACATGATGAATTGCGTTTGCAAATCGTTTGAAACGGAGTGGCCTCCTGATGTAAAAAGCAATTGGCATCTGTTTTCAGTTGCTATAACAGTTATGTATAGTACTGTGTTTCTCCCACTCAATGTGCTTTTAAACTGTTCTATATTTTCTATATACACATATCAACTAAAATAACTATAAGACTAAACTCGTACTTAAATGGCTAACAAGAAGTTCCTATACTTTTAAATACAGAATATATACCAGTTGAAACTATATAGCCATTTTACAATACAGACTGTAAGCATGTCTTTAGCGAAAAATAAACTTTGTGTTTTAGCGTGTTAAGACATTTCTTCAAGTGCCCTTGAACAATTGAAATAAACGTAAATAATTTATATACATGCGCTTCCCTATGCCTGCGAACCAGCAGTTTCTTTAAAGACGTGCATTACAATGGCCTTTTCAACCCGAGCATTTTCCTTTATTTTAAATTTACAAATTACCAACGAACAAAAAGAAACAGAAAATTCAAATAGAATTTCAAAACGCTATGTTTAAATTGCATTTGCTATTGGGCCTTGACAAAAGACTTCTTGAAAAATTAATGGCGCGCCTGGTGCTGCTTAGGTCTCATGTGCATTTAGATACCATTGGTATTGTGGAATCTAAATATAGCATCTAATTTAAAGCCTGATAATAAACTGCGGTGTTTGTAATATAGTAAGCCATTTCGTTTTTAATTTACATTTCTCGCACACGTTGTTTCTGTGCAGCTGTATTGAAGACAGTACTGTGGGGGAAGATGGGACGCCTTTAGCACATGATAACCAAACATCCTGATCGTGTTTTAAACAATTAACAACGATCTATGGGAGTCGTGAGGATACGGTTTTATAATTCTTTGAATGTCCTTTGTTTACTACCAAATTGGACGAGAAAATAGAAGAAAATTGTGTCCCAACTTTCCCCACCCTACTATGTATGTGTGTGCTTTGTGTATATATTCTACACAGCTGTATTACAGCTGCTAGTTTGCAATTGTATTGATTTCCTAAGAATTTTGTAGTTAAACTGTAATTTAGATGTTAATAACTTTGCAGTGTTTCGGCAGTGCAAGTAAGCTACGCCGTGTTATTGCTAAATATTGCTAAAAATATCCTAGTGGTTAGAGCATCTGTTTTTTCTAGCCCGGAAGAAATGGGTTCAGGGCTCGAATCTGCTTTACCACTTTGGCGAGTGTATACTTGGCCGAAAAATTTAACACTGATTATTCAACTCGATGATCCCTTATAGACTTATGGGGTTCTCTAAATTGTCCCGCAAACACTAAAAAATAAGCGGTAATTAACTCATATGCGTGTATGAAAACGAGGTGTATGAAACAAAACACCCATCTTATAAAAAACGTCATTTTCCACTACAAGAGGGTAAATAACTTACATTTATTTATTCAACAGTGAAACCATTAGGCATCTTTACCCCCATCTAACGGCAGCGTTTTGTGCAGCAATTATTCGCTAATTTAAGTTTTAGTGTCGGCACTTGACTGTAGTAAAGTCCCTTATGTTTCCTTTGACGATTTTACTTAATTCGCCTTGGGGCATTTTGAACGTGTGCGAGTTCAGTTCATACTTAAGTCCTTACCGTGTTTCTTCGACTGATGTTTTTGAAATCTAGTTATTATTTGATTTTAGATTACTTTATATGTTTCAATAGCGTATAACATATGAAAAGGTAGTGGTAGAGTATCTGTACTTTGTAAAAACGATTAGACAGTGATATTGTATTACTTACAATTTATTTATATTAGTACAGTTTAGAACTATTGGATATACAAGAGATCCTAGTTATTTTAACTCTATAGTAAAAATGCATGCTGTTTTTATGTGTGTTTTCATACAATTTTTATATATACGTTTCAGGCAAAAGAGGCATTTTACAAATTGGGTATAAGTGTTCAAAGTTCGCGGATAACGAGATTATAATAGGGTTGGGCGATTTCTATTTATGAAACTTTTTGGAGTCATAGTTGCACTGCTGGTTTTAAGTCACGGGGTTTCGCAAGAGGTCTACAATGGAAGTATAACCGACCGTACAACATCAGAAGTTACCACAAATAATGGTAAATGTTAATTACTGTTGTTTAATATGTTTATTATTGTTTTGCAGTAATATATCAAATAGTTTGGTATTTAAAATAATGTTGGATTTAGAGTTTATAGTGGGGTGGGGGAAGATGGGACACCTTTAACACATAATATCCAAATGTCCTAACCGTGTTTTAAACATTTAACAATGGTCTGTGGAGGTCTTGAGGATGTAGTTTATAATTCTTTGACTGTTCTTGGTTTACTACTAAATAGGGCGAGAAAATAGATTTAAAAGGTGTCCCATCTTTCCCCAACCTACTATATATAGTTCGTTGGAGTAAGAGACCATGTTTTTATTCGAGTTTATTGTCACATTCTGTAAAAAAAAACAAAAAAATATTCAGCGAATTTTATAACCATGTCCTAACGACTTTTAAATAGCCTTTAAGTTTGTTTAAAACAAAATAAATATGGGATAATATGTATTAACGGTGTCCATCTTACTCCACCCAAAACACTCTTATAAACCGTATATGCTTTAGTTTATTTCGTCTACAAAACGGTGCCAATTCGACTGCAAAACTTTTTTAAAGAGGTAATCGGTTTGACGTCACGAATGACGTAGATCCTAGTGTTATTTTACTCATTCCCACTCTAGGCCCAGCGAAAGGTGCAAAGCCTGGTGTTGTGTGCGGCGAGGGATCTATAGATCTATCCATACCTAGGGTCATGTTACCGTCTGGCTTGGCCGCTGACAGAGTTCTGTTTCGATCTGACACCTCGGCACCCTGCAGGGGAAGAAATTCGGAAAGAGAGAAAATTTTGTTGGAGGTTCGGTTTCGACCGAGACGGTTGTGTGGGACTACTGAAACGGTAGGTTATATTTATCCACAAACATATGATACAGTTTGGTATAAGATGGGACGTTTTATTATCTTTTAATATTTTCCAATTTGGTAGCATACAAAAATGGCTACAAATCCAAACAACATACAGTTTTGGAAAATAAATTGTAAACAAGTACGGTGTCAAGAGACTCTTATAGGACTGTTTTATACAGTAGGTTGGGGTAAGATGGCCAAAGTTTCATTAATTTTTATCGTTCCACTTGGTAGTTAAAACACGGATTACCAATGAATTCTGTAACCGTAGCCCGCGACTGCACAAAAAAAACGATAAGTTGTTAATATTGAATATGTTCTAACGATCTTGCGGTACAGTACTTTTCAAAAGTTGGAATATGTAATTAAACGCTTTAGATGTGTTTTAAAAACACAGATCAATAAAGTTTGTTGACATTTTTTCAGATCAATGGGTTACAGAAGATGTACAGAAACGAAATTGTTTATTTCGATGCAAACTCAGGACAGATTCGAAGCGTTTTCAACTTTTCATGTTTATATTATAATGAAAAACATGTTCCCTTTCTCCCGCAATCAAAAAGGTAAATATTTCTGGTCGTTAGACGGCGCTGCGGAGCTGTAAAATATTTTTGGGCGATAGAGGTTTTCATTGAGTGGATATTGAAACAACAAATTGTTTAAGTAGGCTAATCGGTTTTATAAGCTAAAATAATAATACATAATAAAACACGTCTGTTGTTATACGTATGTTGCATGTATACAACAACAAAACATGTTTAGAAGGTCGGGGTAAGATGGATAACGTACGTAACCTTATGTTTTCAAATTATATTTTCAACAATTAACAACGCTCTTTTAAAGTCGTAAGGGTATTGTTATATTAAGAATTCTAACTTACATGGTTATATAGTTCTGTAAAAATTTTTGTCTCCTTTCAAATAGGACAATCAAAAATAGAACAATTATCATCTTACGCCAATCTACTGTTATAATATGTTCCCAAAAAGTCTTTGTCACTACGCGGTTTACAATTAAGTTTATAATCAAAACTGTTCTTGTTTACTTTTTAGGCTTTTCTAAAAAAACAGTTAAATTTATTTTCTTTTGTTTTGAGTGCAAATATAAAATGTTAAATATAAATTCTCGGCAGATATTTTAATCGTGTTTACGCTGAAAGGGCGTAATAACTTTTAGTAACGAAATTAAGAGAATGGCTCACGTTTACCCATCCCATATCTTATCTAAACGTGACTCACTGGTTGGATCTGGTTAGATACAAATACCAAGCGATCTTCGTATAACAACCGGCACACCTTTTTATACGATCTTTAATAATATGACAACCGCCACAGCAAAATATACCGTTTTTCGTTTAACTTGCGCAACGATAACATGTTCTTGGTATAGCGGAGACGATAGCTCGAAAACGTTCAGCCATGAAAGTTTAAAACCGTAACTGTCAATCATAAGGATGACTGCGCAAAAGCTACATGTGTTCGGCAGAGTGGTTGCGCACCTGTCTCTAGCGAAGGGGTACGGGTTCGAGGCTCTCTGTGCTAGTATTTTATATATATATATATATATATATATATATATATATATAGACATATATTTGTACTTAGAAAAAACACTTACAGCAAATTCTCCAAAGTGTTATTACTACTGTCGCTGTTGTTGTCTGCCACGCAAGCATAAATATGTTTTATTCATTTATTTACATTAAAGTGTTCAAAACCATCGCATTTAAAAACTGAATTCCTAAAAATTCCAAGTATAAAAACTATAGATGTTAAAGATTTTTTAAAACCGAGCCGTTTTGGTCTTGTAAACTCGCCAGCGAAATACGGCTAACGGAGATCAAAGAAATATTTTATCGCATTGGGAATTTGAGACTATGTTTTCCCAACGCATGAAACAAAATATCGCAGCCATAGTAAGCCATACCGCATTCCACAGGTAGCACACGTCATGCATACGTCTTTGGGGTCAAAATTAGCTAACACTTCTATTTTTAGCAACAATTAACCCACTTAATCTAATAAATGTAGAAAGATTAGCGTTTTTATTCGCTGTTTTTGTTTTGATACTCTTTCGATCAAATAAAACGGGATGTACCTGGCTTGATATATCGACCCAGTTAAACAAGAATGCTCTTCGACAAGTCTGCCAAAACGCTGGCTTTAAAAAGTAAACAAGGTAAAATATATTTTATTTTAAGAAAACGAACTATATTTATCATTGTTGCTGTAGATATATATATATATAGTTATATATATAATATACATAAATATATATATATATATATAATGATAAATATAGTTCGTTTTCTTAAAATAAAATATATTTTACTTTGTATTTATATATAAATACCTTGACTTTAAAGTATTTCTATTATTACAGACTTTGCGCTTAAATTAATAATAGTTGGCACTTACATATCGTAGGGAAAGATGGGACACATTTTCGTTCTATTTTCTGGTCCAAATTGGTAGTGAACAAAAAACATTCGATATTATGTGGTGAAGGTGTCCCGTCTCCCCCAACCGTACTATACACGACTATATTCGCAAAACACATATCCGATAACATTTATCCCAAATTTTTGGTTACCAAAATAAACATACGCCCTAAAATGATTTTTTTCTTTTTTCAGAATTAAACTGGTTGAGTCTCAGACCAATGAAGACGTCTTATATGAACTCAGCATTCATCGTGATTTATCTTTTTCAAACCGGTCGTTATTTTCGGAGAATTTTCCAGAAGTATCGGTAGACATAAACATTACATGACGATATGTATAAATTTGTTTTGATTTTTATTTTTTTTGTAAGTTAAAAAATTGTTATTTTTGGATTACTGTTTTACTTTTTTAACGAACGAATAAATGAATAAATGTAATTTATGGATATAACTGGGCAACTACAGACGTTAGGACACTGATGGTGCTGTTTCATACACCTCGTGGTCTTATACTATGTACTATACCATGTGGATAATATGTATTGATTTTCAAATTACAGTTTAATACATAAGACTGTCCACAACATACAACATAGCGTATTTATACATGTACGTAATTTCTACAATATATATAGGTTAATCAATTTGTCTTCGTTCAAATCGAGGCCAAGTATACAGCTCAAACAACAGCGCCTTTCTTCGGCATCCAAGAATGCTACGCGAGCGTTCACCCCGATGTAGCAGAGCGATCAAAGCTACATAAATTCATTAATATAGGGTGAGTCTCATGTATGATCAAAACAGCAATCTCTTATGACTTATTCACTCGTTTGAAACCATGAATTTATATTGTATACATCAAAAGCGTTGCTAATTCGCCGCATAGTCATCAAGACTAGACAAGTGCTGCTGTCTCCAGTATGCGAGAGGTTTAATTCATATGCAACTGTCTGTAACAGTGCGTGGTCACAAGTTATTGTCATTCCTAATTAAGTAAGCATGATATATATTTTCTGTCTGCATGAACTTGATTACAGTCTGGCGGTTAAACTTTTAGTTAACAAGTTGTGTAAACTTTTATTGCATAATTTAATACTTGCATGATGACTATAAACTAACACACATAATATAATAAAAGATCACATAATATCCACTTTGTAAAACGAATATGGATTTAATGTACTTATAGCAAATATGTGTAATACACACAAAAATACTATACCATTCTTTCCATGACTAATGAAAGATTCACCCAAGCACAAAATAGTATTTAAGTGGATGTAACTTATTCATCCTTGCGTGGCGGTAAACGAAAGTCGTTATACCACGGGTGTCTGTTTCATACACCTCGTGCTCACTTGCTAGTTAACACAAACGTAAATTTGTGGGCGATCATTATTTTTTTATATATGGCTTACAATTTAAGCTATATACAAAAACCACTGGGTTGAAGTAATTACCATGTCTATTTATCCCATTTAAAAAAAATTTGCATTTTATGTGAACTTCTGGTCATGTCTATTTTCCCAGACGTGGTACTTAAAATTGCCCGACCCTTCAAGTACATTGCAACACTTGTAGTGATAACTTTTGCCCACAGATGCGCCCATGCACACGATACTACGGTTTCCGTTTTGAGTGCAAACGATCCAACACTCTTTCAATGGAAATTCCAAATGTTTAAATGGGTGAATGTGACCGTGCAGCGTATCTACCTATTCTGTGTTATTTCTAATTGCAATGAACGAGTTAGAAGATCATGTGGTTCGAATACCACGGTGAGTACATTTATTAAGACAAAAAACCTACGAAATTACATATAGTAGGGTGGGTTAAGATGGGACATGTTATTTTTATTATTTCGATTTATTTGGTAGTAAACAAAGAATATTTACCGAACTATATAACCATACGGCCCTGCGACTTTAAAAAATAACGTTGTTAGCTGTTTAAGTATGATCAGGTAATATGGGATTCAGGTGGCTAGCGGTATCCGATATATATCTGTTATAGTTGTGTCGTAACTTGTGAACGGGCACGAAGTGTATGAAACAGAACACCCGTGTTATAACCTCTGTCGTTTTCCGACCACGCGACGATAAATAAGTTACATTTATTAGGTTATATATATATCTGCGGTAATATTAACGATATTCATATTTAGTCTTTTGCCTGCTCCAGCACCGAAGAGGCTTCCGGCATGGGAAATTTTAACAACATAAACAACACCGAACCACAAACTGAAGAAACTCGTGTTACATTATCACTTGGACCAATATTTTTGTCTAGTTCAAAATCGACACTAAATGGACAAAGGGGTACAGGGGGTTCAAAGACAAATTTTCTACCGTTCCCAAAAAACAAACAAGGTAGTTATGTAACCTCAGCTCTGTATACTGTAAATCTAAACGCTAGTTAAAGCTAATAAATATTGTATGTATACTACGGATGACTCTTGCTACTATCGAAAAATCAGCTGTTGAGTAATAGTACCTGTTACCCGGCGAGAATTTCTGATATACGTGCTATGCTTATCTGCAGGTGATCAAAGGACAGTTCACATTGCTGTAGGAGCGGTGGCTGGTGTGTGTGGTGTCATCATCTTATCTGCTGTGTTTGCGATCATGAGAAGGTACATGAAAAGACGAGCTCATAGACCCAGCACCAAAACCAACACAAAAGTGGATCGAATTCAACAAGGTTTTGCTTTCGTTTTGAGTAAGTTCAAAATCATATAAGTAGAATGGGGGGAAAATGGATACGTTTTCATTCTATTTTTTTGTTAATTGTTCAAAACACGATCAGGATATTTGGATATTAAGTTCTAAAGGTGTCCTGTATTTTCGCCCACCGGACTATATATAAAACAATTAATCGATTTATCAAAAATTGTGTTTTTTAACCTGGTTAAACTATTCTGCAGGATCATCCGACGATACAGATGTTTTCCACCAGATGTCAGCACAGAGTCGTAAACACAAGAAAAAGCGTGTTCGCAAACCGAAGCGGGTTTCGACTTTCAGTGGCGAACGCCCTGGCAGTGCGCCAGTCAAACGTAGCGTTTCACTTCAACAAAGTCGGCCAGTTGGTCTACAGCTTGAAAAAGACGGCGCCAAGACCAAAACGCTGGAAGAAAACAGAGCCTCAAACGGCACGGCATAGCCTATAGCATTGTCATGACTTGGCGCCAGTTTAACGTACATAAACAATACAGCGAACTGTTGCTGATACAGTGTGATCATCGCTCGCAATTAAACCCGCATTCCTCCGGCTGCTCTTGCGGGTAACCAGCAAATGAAACGTAGAACTCTAACCCGACAAAATCGCTCTTAATCCTATGATGCGTGGTTTAAAAACGTGATCTCAGGTGCCGGAGTTTATGACCTTTGGAAGAGGAAATAACTTGTTTTGGTGTTTAACCCGACGGCACGAATCACGAGCGACTTCCAGGTTAAAAATATGGCCTTGTATATTCAAGGGAAGGGTTGCACGGCAAACCCAAACAAACTAAATCGCCTTGAAGTTGATAATGTTAGTGAATGGAAGCGCTGATTTTAAGCTCTGTTTTCCGGTCTAGGATCTCGCTTCCTTCCGTAGGTTTGAAAACTAAACGTTTCCAAAGCGAATAGCAACTTTGTACTTGAATCTTGCACATCAAAGGCCGCTAAGCCGTTATGAAACCCTTGCCAGTTCAATTCCGGCCGAATAAAATGTCATCACGCTGATGCAATCCATTTCGGGGAGTTTGCTGCTAACGTCAGTGCCCGGATCGGGCGGGTATGTCTCGATTATCACGTGACCGGCTGTAGGCAATCAACGGCGTCCCACCCGGCGCAATTATTCCACTGCCGCTGTCGCGCATCGGATCTGCACACATCACTTCAAAGCAGAGTTAGAAGTTTAAGTCTTTGAGTTTAAATAGCCAGCAGCAGGGCGTTCCGTAGAGCTTGATTAAACCGGTATTGAATTGTGGCCGGTATGCGTACAGTTTTAAGTAAGTAAGGGTCGAGGAAGTGTTACGCAGCTGTGTGGGCACCCATGCCTGTTGAGAGATCGAAAGACAAAATAGATAGTGTCGTTTACGCTTTCCTAGATCCCGAACGCCAATACTCACATACGGTATAAACTACCTAACAAAAGCGGTGACTTACGCAATGCGTATGTGCTAGACATTTACGTGACGTCGAGTCGTTGGTGGCGCATTTAAAGATCTTAAAATGTGGACATTAAAATCACGCTGTAACCCTGTCTGTCCGTAACCCCTTGGGCCTACCTGAAAGGCTCCGTAAGGCGATAACATTTGAAGACGCTTTCGCTATTTTGGATTTCCACGCAGGAATTCGAAGCGGCGGTGTCGTAATTAGTGACTTGAAATATCCTGTATGCTGTTCACACTGCAGGACTGGAGGGGCCAAAACTGTATTGTTATTATTTATAGTAACGGTGCATGGTTTGGTCGGGTATTTGAGTATTAGATTCGTTTCCCAATGTTATGTCGCTGCAGGGAAGACGAAGAAAGGAAGGTTAATTAGCGGATAGATATCTTGTTGCAATTGTGGCTGCCATAACCGAAAATCGTGCGGCAGGATAGGTCAACGCTTCCCACTCCCGACCGCAAGCGTTACAGCAGCGAATAGAGAGGTGTATCAGGTGTAGACGGGAGCCCAGGCCACGACGCGCAGATTAGCAAACCCGCTTTTTGGCTCAGATTCAGCCTTGCGATTAGCACGGTAGCAGGTGGGGGTTGAAGTCTGCTTAGCGGCGGCGGTAGGCAGATTAATTGGGCTTAACCGCCAATCGCTGTTTACTACTTAGTTGGGACTTGTCGTGAGCGGTTAGGGTTATATTATCTTCTTTTGAGTGAACAAGGGCCGGGAAGTGGCGGGTTTCTTATTCCAAGGCGATCTTACAGAGGATTTTCGTGCCGGACAAAGGCACGGTGCGGTTTTATTGTAAGCAGAAGCGAAACTAATAAAGCTAAAGGATCGGGCGTACCTGCAACAAGAACACGCGCACTGTGAGGCATAGAAGCGTGGCGGGTACAGCGCGCGAGTAAAAGCGAATATAAAATTAACGACTGACGCAGAAGCTGTCGGTTATAACGCCTTGGCGTAGTTTTATGTCTTGAATAAATGTACAGAGACATCGTTTAGCTTAGTCAGGTATGCCAATAGCCAGGTAATATATGTGTTTATAACAGTTTTACGCATTTCGCTTTAATGTGGAAGTTTTAGTTTTACTAGGGTATCAACGGACAATGATATTACGTAGCGTGGTGCGGGAGTATAGTTTAGTGTAGTAATAACCACGTTCCACGCATCATTTGTAATCGCATAATCCAAGGTCTTATCCAGATTTAATGGTAAAACTTGCCAAGTCAGCAGAAATCGTGTCGAAGCACTATAAAACATGCCTACATACAAGGTGCAACGAAATTTGCTTTGGCAGAATATTTGTCAAGGGGAGATCAGTCAATTCCGACATATCTGTTCAAACAGACTGTTCAAAAACCCCTGACGTAATCTTCCCATAAAGTACAGGCGACGAAAGGCGTTGTATTATGAAACGGGCATTCGGTTTGGCCATCCGCGTGCTCCGCATAACTATATATGCCAGCATATTATGACTGCTAATCGAGCTCGGCTGCGGTCAGAGCCTAATCAGATTGTAGAATCTCTGCAAACATTATCAACAGTCACGCTTTTAAACGACTTTTATTCGAATAAACTTTAATCAGACGGTGTTTAAATAGAGTTGAATGGTTTACGATCCAAACGAACCTGTTTGACACCTGTGTTTTATACCCTGCACTGTACAACGTCCGGAAACAAGTTTTATTTACCAGCACCCAGTACTTTAGTATAGGATAATACGTAACAATTACTTATGATGACGAAACAATGAGAAATTGTAACGAAGTGTTTTCAGGCGCCTCTTCATATACAATACCACGTACGGCGTTATACATTGCGTTTTGTCGTCGTTTTGCTGTGTTCTGATCTGCCCGACTTACCACTTTAAAAGCCGAATACAAATTGAACAGCGCTTCGGCTTTAATTGTTCAAATGGGTTATGGAATCATAAGGGTGTCTGAAGTTGTTCGGATAACAAGGGCCTCATAGGGCGTGTCAAACTGAAGTATTTTCAAACAGCTGCGCGAATGGTCTCACCCATATTTCGTTACACGAACATCAAAAAACTTTGCGTACTACTAGTATAGAAAAACAGTCAGGGTTTTTCCGTACTTAAAAAGCAATCATTTTCAGCGGAAGCAAATTAATTTTAAAGCTAAAAAGCAATCGGATAAATATGTTTTAGGTTTAAAAGTCAGATCAAAGTCAGATTTTTGTATAGTAGGGTGGGGTAAGATGGGCCATGTTTTCGTTCTTTTTTATTGTCCCATTTGGTAGTAGCATATTTACAGAAATATATCGGTATTCTTAGAATTCCATAAAACTGTAATCCTACCAATTCCTTAAAACACTATTAGGAAAAAGGGGTAATATATTCCAAAAATCTGACCCTGATCTGGTGCTCATAGAGTTAAACGATTCTTGTGTTAAGGAACTCGTGCTAAGACATAATAACCGACAAAATCAAGTCCAACCAATTAGAAAATATGAGATTTATTATGTGCTAATGGTATTCAGATTATGCAATGCTAGTGTAATTAGGAGTATAAATACACAGACAGTTTTATCAGTCACTTGTATTGCTGTACACACTTTAGGGGAGTAAGCGTCTGTGTTTTACCAGACTACAAGTCTAATCTCAAAAGGTGTAAGCGTGTGGTTACTAAGTCGAATAGATAAGGGTGTAAGAAGATAACAGGTTCGTAGAATTTGCGACGTATTTTAACATCTTTTTATTGGTTCTCAATCTGCTCCATTTTTGTAAATCACTTGGAGGCTTCTCGGCGTGCAAATCCCAGATTATATATTTTATTAACAGTTGCGGAAAAAGAAACCTTTTCAAAACGATTAACATAATGTGGCGCCGTGTCTGATTGCATGCAATGGCCCGTTTATAATATATCTTATTGGCCGCACATTTTAGGTGGCATATGCGATGCTTTTAAGATTAAAAACGACTAAACGACAAGACAAATCGAGCACATGTCTCACGGCGCGACAGGTTTTGATTTTTGCTTTCCAGTGCTTGCGCAATAATTTAAAAACGTCTGACGATTCGCAAATTGTTTTGACAGTCGCTAGACTATTCGTGTCTGTTTTGCCATTTCTCCGATCGTGGTATCGCTATTAGAATACCTCAAGCATTAGACCCAATACAGGTTGCGTGGGTATATCTTCTTTGTAGCGCCGATGTGTTTTTAGTTTGTTCACGAAAGAAATATGGAATGTTCCTCTGACAAAAGGACTGCCTCGTCGTTATGCTAACATGAAAAGGAAAAACACAACACGTAAACGGGCGGTACATAAGAGAACAACGAATTCGTCGGCTCCGATCAAACCAAAATAAACTTAGGTGAAACGAATAGAATGATTGTGTACTAATATATGACTGGCTAAAGACTGGTGCGTTTCGTTCGTAGCACGCTTTTATTTGAGACCGTAATCGAAAATGAATTATGGTAAAGCCAATTTACCCCTAAATAGTTTGACCGACTATTTGCAGTGTAATCAGAGAGCACTCGGTCAATAAGACTGTTCAAAGCATCAGTATCGAATAAGCATAACTATATAACAGGACCGTTGGCAGACGTGCATGCCCATTTCCTTAATGGATATATAGGAATACCAAACAAAAAAATGTCTATATTTTTAAGTTTGGTAATGTGATACGACAGGTTCGTATGTGGTATAAGAAATAAACAAGTTCTATTTTTAAACTGCTGTATCCTTAAATAGAATTTAGGTCAATACGGTTGTCAACTTTGCCTGTTTGACGAGAAAAATCGAGTTTTTCGACGTGTGTTGGGTCACGGTACTCTTCGTTTATTCGTATGTGTGCGCAAGGCCGGGCTTATTAGGACAAAAACGACGCGTCAATCAGTGCCAGTGCTCTCGTGCCAGAGCTGACGTGTAATACTGAGCTAAGTGTTAAATAGACGCGAATGAACCGGCTCTCAGTTTGCCAAGTTCGAGCTATTGTAGTGAAACCAGCGGTGGAATTTACATTCGTCGACATGCGGGGTTATCGACCGACGACAATTCTTTAGCCAAACATTTAGTTTTGTCAATGGAAAATTGGACTTTTTAGTATTTGCGTTCGACTGCGTCGCATGCTGTTTGAAGTGACATGCTCGTTTAAATACCAAGAAGTTTTCATACTGTTCAAATGGATCGGTCACGTTTTGAACGCCTGAGAAGTCCAGCCTATAGAGGTGAAACAAAGCCAGTCAGCAAACGTTTGTAATCATTGCGGCGCCCAGGCCTTGCGCGACACGCGTGCAGTTAAATAAAGCGATGAAATTTACGCACCTGCTATCAGTGATTTACGTGGAAGGCGTGTGTCTCATCTGCCTCAAACGCTACAGCTTGACGCCGCTCTTAGCAAATGGGAACTGTGTTTGCTGAGTTGTGGTTGGTGTATTAGAGAGGTGTATGCAGTCTGATGGTGATTGGCAAAACAAGCGTACAGCATTGAGCTGGTGTGATTATTGTTTAGTAAGTTCACAGGACAGGTTGTATTATACACGAGCAAAAGTATTTGGGTATTTTGCAAGCTTAGCTAATGTTTAACGAACGCTTAAGGTCAGATGCGAATAGTTATAGCTAATAGAGTGGCGACTATACATTGGTGTTTCCCCAGGACTTTGCAAATAGGAAAGGCGTACTTGACCTCAGTAAAAAGACAAGCAAGCGAAGGGTGTTCTGCTGTACTCCCAAGCGCAGGTGCGTATCGAACACAATCTCACTATAAGGCGTGGGAATCATTAAATCTCTGTCGAAGCCTTTTTCGCCTCGTATGTAAACCATCGCTTCTCAGAACCATTACTATCATGTGGCCTAGCAGTGACCTGGACGCTCTGAACTCGGTCACTCAAATACCTTCGTGTTTTGAGTTGCCGCCTTTATTTGTAGGAACCAGTAAGCAGTATCATAACCAAACAAGAGGGTATTTAGCCGCATAGTTGGGCCTATTCTTGTAAGGGACGTAGCAGAATTTCCGTAGATCACTATACAATTATAAAACGCGCGGGGTCGTCTGTTTGTCGTGCACACGAGATGACGTCATTGCGTTCATGTTTATTTGTCGTTTAGCCTGTTGCTATTGATTACAAAGGGTCCAGTCGGATATTTTCAATTCCGTAAAGTGTCACTTTTAAAGAGCGAATTTTACAAGCGCAGATGAAAGGGCAGTGTGGCCGATTTGCAGGGGTTTTAAGTCGCCTTCCGAAATTCGCGGGCCTTGTTGCTAAGTACCACATGGTAAACAAAGATAAACGTTGCCGATTTCCGGAAATTACGGAAAAGTAAACGGACTACTTTAGGAAAAGTACAACGACGCGAAGTAGGGGTTATATAAGGGGATGTTCACAAGAAAAACTATAAATACGTTATAAGATAGCGATGAGATGTAAACGCGTTTATTGGCACGAGATTAAGCCATGGCAGGTCGTATTTCGGTAGCGTGTTGCATCGTTTGTTAAATTTCTTAAACAAATATTGGTGAATACGGGTGATTGGAATTTACAGTATTTGGGAGAATGGGGTTTAGGGAAAGTGTAGACAACTATGTAAGGGTTCTTCCGTATTCAGGGACAGGATCCAGTAACTTAGGTAAGCGTGGAAAAACGTGAAAACAAACAATCAACAATGACTTAGGAAATTGTAGCCGTGATTAACTGGCTTTGATACGTAAATGGGCTGTCGTGATCTAAGTTACGAATACGAGAGGTTTTAACAGCCGTGTAGATCCGGGAGTCGTTCCTGTTTCGGTCCTAATTCGTAATCGTATAGCAGAATAAACAGCAACAAAAAACGAGCGGGATTCCCATTGAAATTAAGAAGACGTTGAACCTGTTTAATTGCACCAACGCGGAGAATCAGCAAGTTAGCTTTCTGGTGGTCCTCATAAAACTTGGGGCATGTGGTGTAAGCTATTAGTTACATAGAATAATAAATATAACAGCAATAACGTTTCGATGCTCGCATTTTACCACGAAAAAAGCGCTTTTATTTTTCTCGCCGCTGCACTGTATAATAAGTGTGTATAAGTTTATGCATTATCAGTATATAAAATGTTATAGTGTTAGGGTGTTGATTTTTGGTGTTTAATTTTTGATTTCTTTTGGTTTTAACGATATTTTTTAAGCAGATCATGAATGTTTTTACCAAGCTGCCGCAGCAAAATTAGATAGATTCGAATGTACGTGTAAGAAGTTATCAAAATTGTACGAGTTTGTCAGAATGGTTATTCGGCGACATTTTGTGCTATGGATTCTTTGGCTTGTGGTTCAAATGGCGTCAACTCTCGCTTTTACTTCGCACAATCAGCAAAGGAAAACGGAGCTACGGACAAACAGAATACAGCTTCAAGAGCCTTCATTCTTATACACTGCGGACGGCTCTTCGCGTAAATTCGTTCAGCGGCTGCTTCTCCGGCGGCATATCAGTAGGATACGACGGTTTCTCGGTTTACTTTCGCGTGCGGCAAACCAGGCACAAGATGTTCAAACAAACGAGTCTAACCGCGACAGAAGCGCTAGGAGCTTGCGGTCGCTTGACCGTCAGACTTTGGACGGGGGAATCAACACTGATACAATACCCAACTTCAATGACACAGCATCAGCCAGCCTGCCTTATTCAAAAAGTCTGCCCTTCGTCGATTTTGGCACAGAGTCGCCAGCAGCGGTCTCCGGGGAAAACACATCATCACCGGAAAAGTTACGACTTCAGACCACAACGGCTTCGGCTGCACCATCTCATATCAAAGACCCCGGCGAGAATTTTATAAAAGGGAATGGATCAAAGTTAAAAGCAACGGACAACCGCTATAATTACAGCAAGCGTATTCCATCAGCCATATCAAGTTCACGGCAAAATAACGCTTCTCGCTTGCCCTTCGCAATCGGCCGACTCCGACGGCTATTATTAAGGCATAATGTAACTCGCGAACAGTCGGCTTTAATATTAAATGACATAAGAGCCTTCTACAGATCCAGGAGCCATGGCTCTAACGAAACCAGAAAGGATTCACGAATATCCAACTGGCTGACGAGCGTCAAAGCCGCAAGCGAACAGCATATAAGACACGGCTCGCCCCGAAAAAGAAACAGCGGGTTTAACCCTGTCCCAATGTCAGAAGTAATTAACTCCTACATTCTACCCAATCTCGAACACACGCCTACAAGCCGCAGAAAAGGCCGCAGATTTAAAAACCGGAAAAACAAAGGCCGTAAACGGAACCGACAAAACAATAGGAAACTTGCAACTGCGAATAAAATTGTCCCTGATTTTGGAACTTTGCCCCAGGAGAGCAAAGGGGCAGACAAAGGTGGTGTCGTTGGTGGTGGTAACAGTGGGGAAAGGCTACACAACACGCTATACATTAAACGATCCTCAACTACGATGCGAATTCTTCCGAGCGGCAGAGTACACGGGTCACGAGACATCGACGTTTACTGTAAGTAACTTTTGTTCACCGTTTGTTATGTAGTACCACCGCGGTTAGTGAGTCAGTCGCACTGAAACTGTACATCTTATTTTCAGTCTTTCGGGCGGTAATTGAAACCTTATACACTGGACGTCGTGTGACCCTGTTCCACGTGTTAGTAAATATATGGTACTGTGGAGTAAGACAGAACGCCGTTAGCACTAAACTTCATATTTTACCGATATAACAACAGTTTTTATAGTCATGTGGGGTTTTATATTAGAGGCATGATTTGATTCTGTTTATATTCTTTTTGTACTACCAAATGGAACAAGTAAAGATATCGAAAGCTGCCCCACTTTGTTCTATATACGTATGGCCTACGCATTAGGTCCTTAAAAATTAGGGCCCCGTATCAAAATGGCTAAATACAGTTGTGATAGGCATTCCGGCGCGTTTTAATGTTTGCGTCATGCTTGTTTTGCAGCTTCGGGTTAGCCGATTATTTATGACTGCCAGTCGTATTTGGTGGCGCCTATTAATCATTTAGAATAGAGCGATCTAGCTCGGTCAACATAACGGTCATTGGGTCTTATTTCCCCGATGCATTAAGCTACATAACGAGGGTGCCGACTTTGAAGGCGAAATTCTCTTTAAATCGTTCTTCGCGATTCTTGATATCGTAGCACTGTCTGATATAAAAACCTCTGGGAATATCGGCCCGCCACCCGGAATCAGTACATATAACTGCGCTGCTATTTTTAGTGCCTACGCAAACGTTACGGGCTATTAATAGCAGAATCTCGTAACGTTTACTGCCAGAATTATAGGGCATTAAGAGTAGAAAATACACACGGGTACGATTGGAAAAGTTATATTTGAAATATTCTATATTTAGATCTCATATAATGTTGGTGTAAACATCGCGTGCTGGGTTCTAGGAAATTCAAAAAAAAGATAAAAGTCGCACATGGTTTTCGAATGCTACTGTTACCTACATAAAAATCTATTTTTAGAACTTATATAATATAGGTATAAAACTGCGTACAGTTCGTGCGATTTAACAGCTGTTTTCACGAGCGGGCAGCGAGGTCTAATAAGAGACCCTTTAAGCGATAAAGTCCCCAATTAAACTATACTGGGAGTTTTTATTTGCATTTAAATTCAAGGCCAGATGCACTGGGGGTGCATTACGCCACTTTGGGATAAATATTTGCCCGTCCGGTTCGCATAACGACTAAAGCCCAGCTGCGAGCTTTAAAACGCCATGCTCATGCTGCAGAAATTACATAAGTCACTCCAATATAGGGTTATTTCATTGAATTCCTATGACGCACATAGGAGCAAAAGCAGCTGCCTGATATCACTTGAAATCAATTAAGCTATGAGTGGTCTACAGCACTTGAAAAATATGTTATAGTTCTCTTATGTTTTGTTCGAAATTGAAGGGTTCTTCATTAAATTGACTTCTGTAAACTGGTAGCGAGCGCTATACCATTGTCGTAATAATTAGACCAATTTTCGACAAAATTCAAAACAATGTAAAAAAAACGTTTTAAATTTAAAAAAACAAAAATTATAACATAGTCAAAGTTTTGTTGGACATTTTGTTTAACGCGAGTTTTATTTAGCGAGAATACCGCAATATTTGCTTAGGGGAAACACCCATGTAGCCAAAATCTGAACAAGAGCATACGAAGAAATTTCTTTGTAGCAAAACATTCGCCGACATGGGGTCTTATTTGGCGCTATTAATTCAATCAAATAGTCTGGTATTAAACAACTCTTCGTTGCCACGCCTCGTAACGTTAGTTGTCACGCCAACAAATTGAGTGATTTGATTATGAGCTTTGATCTATTATAAAGGGTCGTGCCTGAAAATGTCGGCGGTCTATGATTCGCATTTTTACGCTTTAAAGAGGCAAGAGGGCGTAGAGCAGGTTATTACTTTGTGTGGACGATTTTCAGACGTAATAAGTTTTACAGGCAGAGTCGTGTAGCCCAACAGTCTATGTATATTTCCGTTTCCCATAAAGCGCAGAGTAAAGTTGACGTTTGCGGGGGCGTTTCCGCTTATGATGTGACCAGCACAGTTGAAAAGCCACCACACACGTCTTGCGTGTAAACAAGCCCCGAAATCGCGCTGATGTTCACCCATCAATTTCCGCTACACCTTGCCCGCTGTGTGAGATCAAGCAAGCAAACTTTCTCAGGGCTAAGCAGGTCTCGCTCCGCTGCAGAACAAACGCATGGTTTGTCGCTAAACGAAACACACGACCTACAGTGTGCACTGTGAACAAAGGTAGCTAAGAGCTCGACCAGCTGTCCGATGTAGGTGTCGTTCGCCTTACCCCTTCAATGGAGCACCCGCATGTGCAAAATCCAAATCTAAACTTACACATTCGGTCATATCTGTAAATAAGAGATGAGATAATATATTGCTTTACAATGCCTTTCAAGTGTTTGTTCCTTCTTGCAGGTATCGTACGATTTCAGACCATTGGACAAAAGGGCAACCTGATCGTCAAAATTCGTGGAGAGAAAAGCGGTCTCTACCTGGCCATGAAACGTAATGGGAAACTCTACGCCACGGTTAGTTTGTTTACCTATTTCTCCGCTATGTCAATATCACCGCACGGTTATGAGCTTTTGAATTCTTATCAAAATTTTCTTCCGTTGACGTGATTGTTTTCACGTAGAGAGACTACAACAACCCGGACACTACTTTCGAGCATATCTATTCACCATCTGAGTATGATGCATACCGCTCGCAAACACAACGGTTTTTCGTGGCCTTCAATCGCGCCGGTGAGTCGGTCCGCTCAAGGTCGCTGGAAAAAGCAAACACGCACCTTCTTCGTCGAGATGCAAGCGAGCAGCTGCGGCAAAACCTCTTCTCTAACGAAAGTCCTTCGTTTAGTGAAGTCCAGCCAACACCAGAATCTAGTTTGTCGCGAGTAACAGAACAGGGTGAAATTTCTGCTGTCGCGGCCACCGACTCACCAGCGACATCTAGTAGAAAGAACGGTAAGTTCCCACGCCAGCAAGAGACCGTGACGTTTTGTTTACCGCCGTGTTTCCGAACCGACAGTTAACGTGAGTTTGTTTTTCAGGAAAAACGTCGCCGGTTCAGCGTCCCGACTCACAGCAGAGGAAAAAGCCGAAGTGCCGAAAGAAGCCGCGCAAGTCAAGAAAGTGTCGGCGAAGGGGCAGAAAATCGGGACATCGCAAGCAATGTAAAAACCAACCTTGCCGAAAGCGGTCAAAAGGTTCGAAAAGACGGGGCAAGAGGGCGCACGGAAAGGGCAAGGGGCGAAAAGCAAGAGCATCGTCCGAGACTGCTCATCCGACGTCCAGCGCACCAACCGAGCGGACTCATCGAAGAAAGAGAATGTCACGGTTAAAACAAAACGAAGATTTAGTTGGGTCGTGACCACTTTAGTATTGCAACTTTGTATTCTCTATGGGCAACTACTTGGCTTCTAAAGCTAAACGGGTTGACGTATTTGCTGGTCCAAACTGAGGCTTGGCTTAAGTTGTTAATGGGTTAGAGTTTAAGGAAGCGTCGAGTTTTTGAAGGTTACTTCTCTTCTCAAATATTGTGAATCATTTGCAAGGGCAATCGATATGTTGCAGCTATACCTCACTGAAATTTCGTTCAATCGTATTTTCGTGTCTGCGGAGCGCTCAAATGTGTATGTGCGCTGTTATAATGAATGTAGCATTGAATGCTATACGGTTAACCACTACGTACTTCTATTTATATAATATATATCTATATACAGCCTCGTGCGCAGAGTTCAGTATTTTTGTCCCTATTTATTTTTCAGAGCATTGGTGATATTGTTTTCGTACTACACGTTCCTTTGTACGTATCCTATATATATGTTCTTGTTTTGTCTTTCTTGCCCACTGCTACTTCATATCAACAACAGTTCCGGACACCAAACAAAATTTTTGCAGGCCTCGTTGCATTAATTGCTGTTTACCCCTTTTTACTATTGCTTTGTAACTTTTTCTACATTGTACGTTACAACATAGTTCTTCAACACGTATATAGTTCATTTGGAACATATATCTATACCTTTGATAGATTTTACGCTAAGGTGAAACGTGCTATTCATATTATAGAGAGACATATTTTTGATACCTGCATTTTCCGATGTGTTTGACAAAAACACATAGAACACGACTCTATTCACCTACATACTTCATTGTACCCCCACCTATTCAATATTACCTATCTTTTTTTGTGAAACATCGTGAAGACTGTATGATGATATACTGTACCCCGAAAACGGGGAATAAAAACAAATCAACAGTTAATATACATAATGTAGAAGTTATTTTATGAGACAGTTTACGACTTTTGTATAAAGTATAAAGAGGGGTAAGATGGGACATGCTTTTGTCATCTTTTTTCGTCCCATTTTGTTGTAAACAAAAATATTTAATGAACTATACATAACCATAGCCCCGCGACTCTATAAAACAGCGTTTGACATTTTCATCGTATCATTTGGTAGTAAACAAAGAGTATTTACAAAATTATCTAACCGTATATCTTCATGACTCTAAAACAGCGTTCTTTAAAATTAAAAACACGATCCGGAAATATGGGATTTAGTTGCTAACGTTATTAAATCTCATCGTATTCCTAGCAGTAGTAAATTGGTGTTAACTATACTGCAGTCTCATAATAAATGTTAACATATCGGCAGATGTTGGTTTTAAACACAATTCTGCCATTGCAACGTTAGTTCATTCGAAGTGCGGATTTCTGCGTCTGAAGATTACTTATTAGATTCCACGTGTACAGCGCCGGCGGAAAACGCTGATTAAAAGTGCCGCAAACTATTCAGGGACTCGCGGCTTTGAAGCACAACGGCCTTTTGTTGCAACGGCGATTATTTCACAAGGTTTACATTTGTAATACTGAGTGTGCAAGTACAGCACGCTAAATGGCAGATGGAGTTAGATACAGTTTTGTAGGCAAAACTTCCGCAGCATCATATTATATACTATTTTTTTCTGTTCACTTGGTTTAACTGTATATATATTCTGTTTAAGGGTTAAAGTGTAGTAGGTTTCAGGGTAAAAGGTATGGCAAATTTTAGGAATGTTTTGGCTGTGTTGTGGAGTAGGTATTACTACCATTGGAAAGAATTGGAACATGGGACGTTTTTTTTTCATTAAGAAAGCTTTGTGGTCCATCATTCGCTGGAGAGGATTTGCAATGTTTGAACGGTAAGTGGAAAATTAAATGTTATAAATAAAACATTATACTGTACCTGTATATTTACAAATTAACGTGTTATAACATGGTGCAGCTGTTTATCCTACCTATGCATTGTGTACGTGTGTGGTGGATTCGTAAACCTCGTGGAGGTAGCTTTGAAATACTGCGTATGCGATTTGTATACCGCGCCGTGGCTCAGTGGTTAGGTGGTTGTTCTGTAACTAAAGGATACCGGATTCTTGATGCTGTGACAAATAGGCGAATGTGTCATCAAACAAACGTAAGGTCGAATTAGAATTAAAAAATATAGGGAGTTGAATGCTACCAGTATCGCGTTCTAACCCACAGTACTATATTAACAGAATCTTGCTGTTTTAAGTGCTTGCGCGAGTGTTACCAAAGCGAAAGTGTAAGTCTACTTCACCAAGATTAAGTCGCAAAGCGGCGCTAACGAGCCGATGTTTTGAAGTTAAATTCGTAAACGGCGCCGTGACATAGTTGGTTAGCACACCTGCCTCTAACCAAAAAGGAATGGCTTCGAGGCTTGTCGTTGCTACCATTGTCGGCGTATGTGTTCTTGGGCAAGACACTAAACGGCAATTGCCGCCCATCCACTGTTCACTAATGGGTCGTTATCTAGCCCGCGAAGATAAAGCGAGGTACATTCATAAATTCATTTCAATGTAGTTTCAGATTGATATCTATATCGCTAACATTGTCGACCTTTAAAAACCTTGCGCTGGACATTGTTATGATAAAGATGGCAATGTCCATTGTGGGTAACCGCGTCGTTAAGCCTAAGTGTATAGCATTGTCGATAAACGTGTTATGAGTTTAGATTGTGTTTTGTCTGAATGTTTTGCTCTTATAGTACCGGTGCTTAAATCAACAGTATCCGAATTTTAGTGTAAAATTAAGTTCAGAGTGTTGAATACGTTTTGTTGAATGTTTGGTCTAACTTACGCCTATTATGTATAAGTTTACTTTTTCGGAAAACGTAAGTTATTGTAACAAAGTAATTCGCTTTGATCGTCCGATAGGAGTAGAATACACGAAAAACAGAGCCCGCCAAAAAGATTTTTTAGTAATCATAAAACTTAAAATCCACTGTTATAAACTGTAAGGTAGTGGTTTCAGTAGCTTTTGCAACTTTCAAGATATTGTGTTGGGCTTTTTGTTGGTTGTTTTTATGTTTGGAGATAAGTGCACTTTACTTGATGGATAACCAGCGGACAAGTATTAAAGCTGTGCCCTACAATTTAGTGGCTTTTATGTGGTGTAGAGACTATAAGAGACATCGTCAAATAACATCAAACTATATATACAGAAACAGGCTGCAGTCTGTATTTTGAAAATATTCTAGTTGAATGTTAAGTTAATGAATTATATGGTACTGTGGGTAATGGGATATCGTTAGTAGATAGTATACCATATTTCTTAATCGTGTTTTTATCAATTACCAACGCTCTTTTAGAGTCGAGAGGATACGGTTATATAATTCTGTAAATATTCTTTGTTTACTACCAAATGGGACGAGAAAAGAAATCAAAACGTTTTCTATCTTACCTCACTTTACAATAAGCGTAATACATCGGGTCATTAGTACTGAATAAGGCGGGTCTATTATGTATTGCTATTTCACACTGTAGGCCTCACAATATGTGTTTAAATTCAAAAGGTGACAAATGATGACAGGTAAATGCTTGTTATTTCAGCAAAAAACTTTAATAGCTTCTTTTCTGTAGGAATTTTGATCAAGCACGTCTTGGTTGGAGAATGGCTTACAAAAACATTTGATATATTTTGTAGGCTATACAGTGTTTGCAGTACGAAATATAGTAGGTTAGAGTAAAATGGTCTAGATTTTCTTTTTTTTATCGTCATATTGGGTAGTATATAAATATTAATTCCAAAATTATATAATGTACCCTTACGACTAAGAGTGCTGTTAGTTGGTAAAATACGATTTAAAATAGGGGGATTTTGGTATTATGAAGGCAACCACCTTACCCCACAGTACTATCGATTTTTAAGCCACGGCAAAGTCGGTTTACTTGTAACTTATAGTAAATAATAGGGTATAAGTTAAGCGTTAATGCAGTTGTGTATATAAAGGTATTAGCATATATTAAGCCGCTTAAAAGCAATTAAAAGTTAATAGGCCCTTTAAACTTATCGATCTTTAAATAAAAAGTGAGACTTTATTCAGCTAAATGTAACTTTATTCAAATGTTGACAGAAACAAGTACAGAATTTTGTATTATTTTGCCCCATACCGGTGAATTATACTGTGGGGTAGGAAAGGTACCCTTAACACATAATATCCATATATATCCTGATCGTGTTTTTAACAATTACCAAGGTGCTTTTGGAGCCGTGCGTTTGGGATACTGGATATTTAGTTCGTAAAATATGCTTTGGTAACTCAAAAATAAGACTATAAAATAAAATCATAGACAATTTTACCGCATTTTAGTATACTGGTTTGCTACATGTAGGTTAAGTGTTAATGCAGACATCGGTATGGTATATATGCGCACAGCAGTCAAGTTCAAACGATTGGCATGACAAATAAACAACTTTAAACTCAATGTAAATGTTGTGATAATAGATCAATGAATACTAATCCTTTCTATATTAAAATGTCAAGTAATTTTTTTATATTAAACTCCTGTAATACTGTGTATAAACATAGAGTATTTTACTATGTTTGTCATTGCTGGTGTCTTTTATGTCCGAATTGAATAAGCTCAGTTATGAAAACAGGATGTTAGTATAGTATAGTAGGGTGGGGGAGACGGGACATCTTTTTTATATCCAAATATCCTGATCGTGTTTTAAAGAATTACCAACGGTCTATATGGGAGTCGTGGGGATACGGTTTTATAATTCTTTGAATGTTCTTTGTTTACTACCAAATTTAACGAGAAAATATAATGAAAATCTGTCCAATCTTTCCCTATTCTATTCCATATATCATTATACTATTTGTATATTTCTTTGGAATATTGTTTATAGCTTATACAGCGCTTTGAGTAATAATTGTGTATTGTGAAGTGAATTGTGGCGGAAACTGTAATGAAATATGCATTAGCGCATAAGTAAATGCAATTTTTCCGACAGCTTTTTCATTACTTTTTGTTTGTTAAGGGTATGACTGAATCGGTTATATTACAAAGGGACTTGATTTGGTTTCTAAAGAATGATGCATTATTTATGCAGGCGCTTTAGCTATAAAACGAATTCCGTGTAAAAGCTGCCGACGTTTCTATAAAGGGAGTTAAATATATCGTTAAGCTCGTTTAGAATATCCAAAATTTATTCAGCTTGTGTTTTGAGGTGTGTCAGGTTTTGTTCTTTTCCGAGAACGTTAGTTGCAAATATTGACTGCGTAAAATTAATTTAAACGCTCAAAGCTGGTTTGGTTTCGCTTTGTGTAACCAAGGTGCAAATTTGCTTGTTAAAAATAGACTAATTCTTTGTGATCGCCGCGTGAGTTTGAAAAATATTTTCATTACGATGTTGAAAAAGAGGCGGGACTTATAAAACCGCAGTATCTTTTGCCCCACGCATTTTGCGATTATAAGCGTGGTTAGAGAATAGATAACCACCTCAACGAATAGTCCCAACTTTTAGAGATTTGGTTTTTAGAGAACAGAGGTACAAGCAACGACTGTATTAGTTTGCTTTTTTTTTTATTTTAGAAAATTTTCCGATTAAACTGCGTTCGCCAAGAAGAAGAGTTCGTTTAAAATTTATAAGTTAAAAAATGCTGCAAATTAAGTGTGTTTTTTTGTAATTTGTTTTTAATTGGTATCGTTATCTATTTGAATAACTGTGTTTTGGGTGGCGGTTCGCAAATGCATGTTTAGAACACTGTGTTTATAGATGTAGTAGGGTGGGACACCTTTTCATTCTATGTTCTTGTCTTATTTAAGATAGTAAACAATGAACATTCGAATAATTATAAAATCGTATCCTCACGACTTCTATGGACAGTTGTTAATTGTTTAAAACAGGATTAGGATATTTAGAATTTATGTGCCAAAGATGTCCCATCTTACCCCACAGTACTAAATCTTAATTAGCGAGTTGCAAGTTCCCGGACTGACTGGGCTTTTGATTTTCATTTGATTGGTTAACTAATAGAACCAGTTTATAGCTAAAGCTTATTGGACTGGTATAATAATAATAATAATAATTACTTTTTCTTTTCGTAGGTCGAAAAGTTTGCCTCGCGAGAGAATTCTATTCTGCCAGCTAAGTTAGGTAAACTCTACGGTGTTGTCTCTGGCGCATATCAATTGAATATGCGGGGTTCCGTTGCTCTGAAATCACCAATCCAAACCTGACAAATATTTGCTACGAACACACAATAGAATCAGCAAAATGGGCATCGCTAGTTCTACTGCCCGTGACAGTTCTCAGTCCAAAACCGCTAAAACGGCTGCGCGTTCCGGCCAGTCGCTTATAGTCGTTAATCACTCAAAGAAAACAAGGAATACAGCTGATGTTGAGAAAAGAAAGACAACTAAAGCAATTTACGACATGGGTACGCGAGCTGCGAAGGAAAAAGTAAAACAAGAGAGCGCAAACAACGGTTGGTAAATAGATTTTACAATGTTTGCTTCCCTAAATGCCATAGTGTGTTTTTGACGCAATACCTTGATAATAAGAATTTTAAACTACGTTTTGTTATTATAGGAAACTGTGTTATCAGCTACCTCCGTTACTGAAAAGCCTATAAAATTCTTTTTACCTTGTGCTTATGCTTCTGCACTTTTTTTATTCTCGACTCGCTTGTAAAAGTCTGCCTCAACGTTGTTCAGTATATACTACTAAGCAACTCGCGTATCGAAACAGACGTTAACGGTGCCATACTACAATAAGTCGCACTACAGTATTAATTCAGTCACCCAGAAAAGCGTTACACCAGTTCAAAGCTAGAGTTAGTTTCAGCGTATTTCGATAAAGCCTTTAAACTATTTCAGCGTACCCTTATTTCAGGCATGTACAGTTTATATTGTTTACAATTTTAATTGTATTTTGCTTAGCTATGGTTTGGGAGAGTGTTGGCTGTGGTTATATTACAGCGTTAATTTAGCATAACTTTGTTAATTTTTTTGATATTTTTGTTTCATTTTAACCGAATATAAGTTATGTTTAAAGGGTAGTATAAGGTTATGGAATACATGAAAGAGTAAGAATATAATAGAGTTCGTAACCGTTTAAATATTTGCGTTAAGCAACCAAGTTGTACGCTCAAACGAATACCGCTTACATTTGAAATAAAGCAGACATGTTCAATTTTAAACTCACAATTTCTTAAAAGTTGTGGTACGGTAAATCTATTTAGTGTTAAATTTTAATGTATAGTAGGATGGGGAAAGACGAGATATTTATCACATAATTCCCAAGTATTTTGATGTGTTTTAAACAATTAACAAAGGTATACGGTTTTATAATTCTTTAAAAAGTTCTTTTTTACCACCAAATATGAGACGAAAAACTTAAATGATAAAAGGTTCCGTCGTTCCCACCCCACTAAATAAAAAATTGACTACAGTTCCCCATGTAAATTTATGCATTAAAAAATTTCTCTATTTTGTTTACAGATGAGGCGTTGGTCAACGCGATGAACGCGGATGAGAAACACATGGCGCAATGGCGGCTGCAGATGACGGCGTTAGTTGATAAGCTACAGAAAGAAATCGTTGACAAAGATGCGAAAATAAGCAGGTGAAATAACGTCTATGCAATTCATATTGATTAATGGATTTTTCGATTTTCTGCAATAAAACATCTCTTTACCTTTGCCTGAATTTTTATATATAGCTTTTAACGCTCTATTTTAATTGGGAAAATGCGATTTCTTTGGAAATATTTGTGTAGTTCCAGTATTTATAATGAGGGGTTTAGAATAATATTTTGCTAATGCATAATTCTCATGCGTTTTCTTTATTTTAGACTCGCGGACCAAGCGAGAGAAGCTGCGGACCGATATAATTCTTTGTCCCAACCGATCGAACAAAGCCGTGATGACGTAATACAAACTCTGAAGGTAAAAGGCGTCTGGTTTTGACAACGTTTGCATTTCACTTTTATTGCGACATTAAATTACGCTATCTGACATAACACGAGCTTTTTGCCGCCGAAGATAACTGGATTTTCCATGCGTTTTAATTAATTAGGTTTAAAAAGTACGTGAGGTTGTGCGTCGTTAAGTAAACATTTTTTTAAATCTCAATTAGATTTTAGTTTATTTGTTTGTTTTGTTATAAATTGGTGTTAAATCTCAACGCTTTTTGAAAGCGTATTATGATATAGTAGTGTGGGGGAAATGGGGCACGTTTTAATTCTATTTTGCCGACCCATTTGGTAGTAAACAAAGAACATTCAAAGAATTATAAAACCGTATCCTCACGAATCCCATATACCGTTGTCAATTGTTTAAAACACGATCAAAAATTCATGATCTTTGGATATTATGCGAAGGTGTCCCATTTTTCCCCCCACCCTACTATCTACTTTAAAATTAAGTCATATAACATATACCCATAGGCGCGATTAAAGGTTCACGAAGAAAGAATTAAAGAAAAAGAAGCTGTTATAAGATCCCTGCAGCGACAACTAATGCAATCAAGAAATGATAAAGAATCGCAGGTAATTAATGTATTTTTGCAGTTTTTAACAGTACGCTCGTTATTTTGCGTACCGGTTTGTTGGGAAAAAAACATTAGTATACTGTGGGGTAAATACACCTAATGGTATACTGGGCATGGTGTGTTTATCCTAATCGTATACTGTGGGGTAAAACACATACACACGCTGCTCTATATCGTACACATGCAGAATAGATAGGACATTTTAAGTGGTGGTTTTACATGGGTGTTGTTACACACGTAATACAAGGTAGCCCAATACGCATATAATACTCTTTTCGTTACCGATCTGTAGTGTGGTAAGAGCGGTGTCTTTTAACCATGGGATTCTACCACCATAGTGGTGTATATGTCTTTAGGAAAGGCACTTGACTGTAATTGCACCAACCTAGCGGTCCCTAATGAGTTTTCAAATTGTCAGTCATACAGAAACAAAAAACACATTATCCACAAAGTAACATAAACAAGTGGTAACACTTAAGAGGTGTATGAAATATAGCACGTTTTTTTTATCTTAAGTTGGTGAACAAAAGTATTTTTCCACCTTTTTGGAAATATTTATTTAAACAACACATCAGTGACCAATTTCTCACAGGTTTCAGTTGTAAAAGACACAGTTGAGATGGTTATTCGCGAAAAAGATTCCGAAATCCGACGCCTTAAAGCTCTATGGGGAACCAGTGACCAGATTGACCAAGTTGATGGCCTTAGCAATGATGAAGTCAACAAAGCAACGAAGCTACTGAATACGAATGATCCAAACTCTAATACAAGATTTGGAATATCGGCGGAAAACAGATCATCAAATAAAAGTCTACATGTAAGTTAGTTTATTTTGTATTGTAATCTGACATTCATAAACTATGGTTGCGGCATAACGCTTAAAAAGGTTTTTTTTAACAGATGTTTTCTAAACGAATTTAATTAAAAAACATTACTTTTTGTAACATTTAAAGGGGAAATATTTAAAACAGATTACCAGCAGCCCTAAAAGCGACTCTGGTATAAAGAACCACAGTATTATTGAATAACATAACAGTTTTTAACGCTGCAAATTAAGAAATATTAGAACAGGAAATAATATAATCGGGTTCCATACAATAAAACAACATTACAAAAAAATAATAAGCCACAAAGTCACTTTTGTGCTAAATCGTATAAGCGGGTCCAAGGTGTATGCAACAGAATACTCGCGTGTTATAACGACCATCGTAGCCTGGCACACGGGCATAAGTTAACTACATCTAATATTTCCTATGCATACGATTCTGGATCGATTTTTCAATTAAAATAGTTTCAATTAAATATATGAAATACTTTTTTCCAGGTCGAAGCTGTACCGAAAACTGGCACGCAAGTTGCTCAAATAAAGCGAGCCCTGAACTCCAACGTATTTTTAAAAGGCCTTGATGCAAACCAAGTTGAACAGCTCATGGATTGCATGTCTTTGCAAACAGTTTCGGCTGGTAGCGAAATAATAGCAGAGGGAGAGTACGGTACACATATGTACGTGCTCGACAAAGGCCAGGTAAAATGTGTACATTTATACGTAAATACCGAACCTATATTATAGGACATTCAAATAGAATTTAACAAATGATATGAACTTTACAACTGGTCAAATATAAATCCGTTTGATCACAACTAAGTGTTTGATATCGTATTTGCGGTTTATCAGCCACGCATGTTGTTTGATAATTTTATTTCAGTAGATTCGACCCTGACGTGTTTTATTTACCGACTGTTGTTTTGTTGCTAACTCCATTCCGTTGTTTTAATCAATTTAAACTTCGCTATCGTTTTCGGATATATAAATATAAACGTATCTTGCGTTATGTTACATCGACAAAATCTCATACACCCACTATACTTTATATTGTTTGGAAAATACGGGGCACCTTTAGCACATCATTTATAAATATCCTGATCGTGTTTTAAACAATTAACAACTAAACAATTAACAAATTAACAATTTATAGGAATTGTAAGGATACGGTTTTATAATTCTTTGAATTATCTTTGTTTACCAAATCATACCGGAAAATAGAATAAAAAGGTGTCCCATCTTCCCCCACCCTACTATACAACTTATCTGGTTTAAACCAAATCCTAATACTTTTTTTCTAGCTTATACACGATGTTAGATTATTGTACGGTGGGGTAAGATGGAATACTGTTAGCACCCAAATACCATATTTACTGATCGAGTTTAAAACAACTAACAATACGATTTATACTTGCAGGCCTGCGGTTATATAATTCTATAAATATACTTTTATTTACTGTGCCAAATGAGACAAAATAGTAAAAGCGTGTCCCGTATTACCCCACCGTACTAAATTCATTGAATGCTCAAATGTTGCATCGTTTTTTTTTTCAGGTTGAAGTTTACCATAAGAGGAGCGGCGAACGAAGCCATGTAATTGACTTAAACCCTGGAACCGTATTTGGGGAGTTAGCTATTCTGTACAACTGCAAGCGTACAGCATACGTGGAGGCGAAAACCGACGTCACTATATGGTCGATAGACAGGCAACTGTTTCAGGTGAAAATATGGTGACAACTTTCACTGTTATAAAATATTTTAAATCTAATGTAATTGTGAGGTATATACTGTAATATAATGTATAATCGAATGTAGATTTAATGTGGAAATACAAAGTATTTCTGGTAATTTACTTGCTTTAAGTGTTATAGCCTGATTAGGGGGTTTTGGGTATTATTTCTAAACGTTATTACGTAAGCTTAATTAAAAAAAGCTAATCATATATATTTTTAATTTGTTTAAATTTATTGGCGGAGTATAGTTAAGCGGTTATAATCTTGGACTGAATTTGTAATGTAAACAGTATAGAATTACCATTAAACGCGCAAATTGCCACATGTGAGAAATTAAAACGTATAAATGCATGCAATTTTTGTATAAAAACTAAAATAACATTCTTAATATTTTACATTTTTACAGACAGTGGTAAAGAAAAGCGGACAATCAAAACGGGATGAGTACGTAAGACTTCTACGGACAGTGGATCGCCTTAAGTCCTTGTCAGAAAACAAACTTCTGCGGATTGCTGACTGTTTGGAGCAAACCACTTTTCGTATGGGCGATTACATTATACGGCAAGGCGATTCAGGAGATACTTTTTATGTCATTCAAGAGGGTAGAGTAAAAGTTACGCAAAACAAGGTGAATGAATGGATAAATGAATGAATATATAAGTGAATGGCACTTTTTCCACATTACGGACAACCACAGACAACTGTCTTTTTTTTGACGTTTTTTGTATATGGCTCAAAATTAAGACAACCTATTTATTGTTACCATTGGGTTGGAGCAAGAACTATTAAGTGTCTTGTTTATACATACACCTACAAAACGGTGGCTGAGTCTAACTAAATGTAGAATCTCAAATAGTTTTGTATAGGGCCTGTTTTACCGTCATAAACCAGTTTATGTACACTAAAATAGTAGCACTGACAAAAAAACCACCAAAAAATTAGTAAATGAAAAAAAAACTGCCCTAAATGCCCATTTAATTTATTTATATTCGAATCTTAAAGATTCGAAATACTGTATTGTGCACCTCTAATGTACATAATAATACGTTATTTTATTCTACCAATCGTGCATGCACCTTTATTTATATTTAGTTAAAAACAGGAAAATGCAATAATAATAACTTTTAAATGTTTTCAAAACCACACAGACCGGATTCTTTAATAAAATGAAATCTCGAGAGGAAGACTTTCTTTGCAACATGGAAAAAGGTATAAACCCAATTCAACTCTTATAACTACAATCTTATCCGTAACCGCAGTTTTATATAACGCCCATATATCAATCCAGGTGAATACTTCGGGGAACGAGCCTTGTTGACTGAAGATAAGCGAGCAGCTAACGTGATCGCCGACTCTGACGTCGTAACGCTATACTTATGCTGGATCGGCAAGCGTTCAGTTCTCTGATAGGATCTCTCGCAGAGGTAGGCTGAACGAAAGAATGATTGTAACTTATTTAACCTTCGGAGTCCGTTAAGGATAGTTGTTTTAACACTATGGTTTTTCTCTATACACCTCAAGCCCGCTTTGGAGTTATGACATATTACAACATATCATATTTTTGAACTTTATTTTTTAATATATGATTGGCAACTTAAACAATTTATAAGTAACCATCACTGGTTAAAGCAACTTCCGATAACTGTCGTACCCAAGAAAAAATACTCCAAAATAGTAGCAGCATCGAGCCTTGTTCTCATACCACCTGAACTAGAAACTAACCACTGTGGCTATACTGTGGAAGGTCAAGCTTTTTAAGGTAAACACATTATTTTGATTTTTTTCCAGGTCGGAAAAACTCCGTCGGTTCCGCAACTTCCACTTGAATCTGAAGATCCTTCTCATCTCGATGAAACGGATGGAAGGCTTAGAGAACTGGCAGTTGTCCCTGAAGAAGACGAAGGTATATATATATTCAATTGTAAAATAACTGCATTAGTTTATAATAAACGTATGTGTGTTTTAGTATCTAACACTTCACACATATGTTTTAGTATATCTATTATTTCTACGTCAAGCCCCAATTTAAAAACCGTAAAATTAAACCCTGTAAAAACCCTAAAACATCTTTTTTAATTATTGGGTTTGGTTTCACGGAGTGTCACCAGTCTAAAAAGGTTAAAACGACCTTCGAAAGCCGAATGCTTTACACATACAGTATATTTTTTGAGTTATAACCCATTATAACTAATTATTGTTAATTCTATAGAGCATGTACTAAGTGAAGGGAATCATCTTGCTCCAAAAGTAACAATCGTTACCCGCCTCAGCGGAGCAACGGAGTCGGTATTAAAACGAACGAAACTTGAAGACTTAAAAGTACGTTTACATATTTTGTTAAGTTATACGGTAGCGCAATTCTTCATAGGCTATTCTGTAGGCCAGTTTGTGCTACAGGGCTGTATACTGTTTTTTGTGCAAGTACAAGTTTTTGTTGTTGTTACATTAACCGATGTTTTTTATTTAAGAACTCGGTGTGAATGTTATCTTTAAATAACAGAAGTGTTATACATGGGACAAAATATGACATATATTTATTCCCATTTTCTCTTTTAATTCAGTAGTAAACAACGATTATATACATTATATAGCCCTATCCCCGCTACTCTTTAACAAGGCTTTGTTAATTGCTAAAAACAGAATCAGAAAAATTTAGGTGTTAAGTGTTATGTTAGTGCTGAAATTCAATCTTATCCCACAGTACTGTAAGTGTGTGGGTCTCAGAGTAAACATACCAATAGTTTTTCAATTACTTAAATAACAAAGCGTCAAGTGCGGTTTTACTTATAATCTCACGCTCACCCTTGAACTAAATATCGACCGACCTTAATCTAAAAATCGATGTGGTTTATAGGGTTATACACAAACTTGTAAACCTAATAGTTGCCCATATGTGTTATTAAGAAGTTCAAATTTAATGGGTGCGATGTAAATGGCCTTGAAATATTGTATGGGATGTGTTTTTGTATCCTGGTATATAAATTAGGCGTATGAGTGGCAAAGTTTGCGGTGAAATATACTAATCTATTTATAGTAGGGTAGGGGAAGATGGGGCACCTTTTCATTCTATTTTCCCATCCCGTTTGGTATAAAGAAAATTCAAAGAATTATAAAATCGTATTCTCACGACTCCAATAAACCGTTCATAATTGTTTGAAACACGATCTGAGTACTTAGATATTGTGTGTTAAAGGTGTCCCATCTCCCCCCACCCCACTATATTGCTTATATTGTAACTAACTGACCTTTGGATGTTTGGGTAAAAGACCAACCCTGGCCTAAATCATAGGCTCCCTAGCGTACCTCGCTTAAACATAAAAAGTAGAATATAGGATGGTGGCGGGAGACGGGACACCAGAACATAATATCCAAATATTCATGCTTTAAACAATTAAAAACGGACTTTGAAAGTCCCGAGAATACAGTTTTATATTTCTTTAAATGTTCTTTCTTTACTACCAAATGAAACGTAAAAATATAATGGAAAGGTGTCTTAACTTTCCCACTTTACAATAATTAGGCACCTATAAATTTACGCTAATTGGTCTATGTGTCCGACTTATAGTTCGATATGAATATGTTCATTGTTAAATAGAGTCAAGTGTTTCTTTCACGGTCATTATCCATAAACTATTCTGTCAACAGTGGTAAGTGGTCCGTAAGTTTATTGACACTGCGCTTTCAGCACAATATGCAGTAAATCGGCTTAACGCTGTCCCCACTCAGTGTTGGGTATGACATGAACTATGGCTAAGTTTGTTAAACTTACTTATCCTAAGTGGCCCTTGACTCGCTGACAAACGTTTGTCCAAATTTATAAATCTACCGAACTTGCGCACTATTTTATTTCCCCCTGTGGTATATAGCATGATGCTGATGGGGTAAAATGAAATATTTTTTCGCCCTATTTGATAGTAAACAAGGTATCAAAATTTTAAAACCGTTGCAAAGGTCGTTAATTGTCTAAAACACGATCAGGAAATATAACCTACCTGACCCAAACGCTGCGTGAACGAGGTAAGCGAATATTTATTAACAAATAGAGCAGTGCGCTATCATTTAGTGCGTGATCCCAGCGTAGAGACCCGTAACCACAAATGTTTTTGATGTTGGTTGCTTACGTTTTACTAGATACCGCGGTTAAACAATGCTATCTTTTGTAAAATTATCTCTGTTTTTTCACTGTGAATTTTTTTATTTTTCTGTTCTGGTATAAATAAACAAAGGATGTAAGGTAGGTAAGATAATCGATGCTTTCTTTCTCATTTAGCGTCCTATTTATACTAGTAAACAAAGATCAATTACGGAATAATAGAACTATATATCCTCACGGCTTTTAAAAAACGTTGTTAACTGTTAAAAACATCAGAAAACATAGGATATTATGACCCAACGGTATCCATGTTGTACCCCACAAAAAATATATATCATATACGTTAATTGTTGGTCAGAAGACGGTTTTAAATGTTATGCATGTTACTTATGCTTATTAGCAACAGAACAATAAAAGAAAATTAGTCGCATTAATCAAGTAACTTGATATTTTTGCAGGTCATTCGTATTTTGGGCCAAGGCGGCTTCGGTTGTGTAAAGTTAGTACAAGTTCCCGGTCTTTCGAATTGCGCTTTTGCGCTGAAAGCGATCAGACAAGCAAAGATAGTGAAGACAGGACAACAGCAACATGTCCTTGCAGAGAAAAACATCATGCTCGCTGCCAAGTCGCCATTTATTGCAAGGCTATACAGGTATACAAGTTCTGCGCATGATACCTGACATAAACGTGTTTTAACGACTGTCGTTTTATCGAAAACCACATTTTTCCATAATTATTAATTTTCGCAACCCTAATTGAACGTTAATATTATGAATATTATAGGACCTACAAAGACAGCAGTCGAATCTATATGCTCATGGATGCTTACCTCGGGGGGTGAAATGTACGGTGTATTGAAACGCATGGGATCGCTGGATGAAACAGCAGCTAGATTCTGCGCAGGCTGTGTACTGGAGGCTCTCAGCTATTTACATGAACGAGGCATCGTGTACAGGGATTTAAAACCCGAAAACCTGATGCTGGACCACAGGTAAAATCACTTCAATTTTGAGTAAATTGAAATATAACTGTGGTCGAAGATGGGGTAGCGTTTGCACCGAAATCGCACATTTTCTGATTCATTTTCTAGACCACAGGTAAAAACTAATTTTAGGCAAATTGGGATACTGTACAATTTTTACCGGCCCTTTTCAATAATGTTTGATATAATAGGTTGGGGTAAAACGGGACATGTTTTCATTCTCTTTCTTTATCCCAGATAATAGTAAACAAAGAATATTTACAGAATTATTTATAACCGTAGCCTCACGACTCTAAAAGAGCGTTGTTAATTGTTTAAAACGCGACCTCGAAATACGGGTTTTAGTTTCTTACGATATCCCATCTTACCCCACTGTGAAATAGTGTAAAATTTAAAACTTATATTATTAGCTTTATATTCTGCATACAAGGTACAACACATTACAAGAATAATTAACAAGTATTAAAATAAGCTGCACAGCACTAACGTTATTAAATTACACCACAGGTATTTAGCATTACATCCACTTAACGTTGTGAACATATTACTTTACGTTTTAATACACCACGCAGGGGTTACGTGAAACTTGTCGATTTTGGCTTTGCTAAACGGGTTCGATTTGGTTTCAAAACTTGGACGTTTTGCGGGACGCCTGAGTATTTCCCACCGGAAATATTAAGCAATGCAGGTGAGAACGTTTTTAGAGTGCCAGATATTTTCTGACTAACTAGATACCATATATAGTAGGGTGGGGGGAGATAGGACACCTTTATATTCTATTTCCTCGTCCCATTTGGTAGTAAACAAAAAACATTCAAAGTATTATAAAACCGAATTCTCGCGACTCCCATAGACCGTTGTTAATTGTTAAAAACGATCACGATGTTTGGATATTCAATACTAAAGGTGTCCCATCTTCCCCCATCATATACTCTATAACAGAGCGGTTCGGGAAATATTGGATACACAAACGCTATATGCTAGAAATTTTTGCACCGGTATAGTATATAGGTCAGGGTGAGTAGGCTCCTTGATATTATCTAATTACACTAAAGGGTTAACTTATTGGGTAATGGTCTATCATCGCATAAATCCTTGATCCAGTGGCGCGCTTTGCTGTGTGACCTCACCCACATAAAAAGGGTTTGGTTTTAGCGCAGGCGTTCTAAGCTATGTAATATCACACTTGCAAGTTAACTTGTTTTTTTAAAAGGTCACGACTTTTCCGCTGACTACTGGTCGTACGGTATTTTGATTTACGAGCTTTTAACACGAACGACACCCTTTTTTGCTGGGGATGACATGACAGTGTACGAAGGCATCCTGGGCGGTATAGAAGGCGTCAAATTTTCAAAGCGGGTGAAACGTAGTGCTGAGGTGAGACCCTAAGTTAAGTGTGTCGGTAAATGATACCTTGGCAAGTTAATTAGCAGCAAGTAGGGCGAACACGATCTAAAAACACTGGGGTTTATTTTCGTTTTAAACTATCAACAACCTACATTTGCAGTGAAAAATACAACAATTACTTTTAGAGAGTTATATGCATGGAAATCGTGGGCAGACATATGTATGAAATATTACACCCGTGGTATAACGACTACCATTTTTCTGCCTGCAAGAATATTTAACTATTATTCATTTATTTAGATTTGCATTTTTGTGATTATGACTTTTTTTCAAGCTTTTGATCCGAAACCTCTGCAAATTGGAGCCGAGGGACCGACTTGGTTACCAGAAAGGTGGGGTTAACGACATTCGAAAACACCGTTGGTTTCATGGCTTCGACTGGCAAGGCCTTCGTACGACCAGCATAAAATCGCCATTCAAAGTTCACATCAAGAATGCAGTGGACACGAAAAATTTCGAGCCGTGTTTGGAAGAGCTTGCAGATGAAACTGACGACGCGGAGGTTCTTAGGGATGCAAATATGGTTTGGGCTGAATCGTTTTGAAAACTGCCTTGAATAGGTGACATTATGACAAGGTATTTTGAAAAAAATTCATAGCGTCTATAGTAGGGCGGGTTATAGGCGGGGAACTTTTTCATTCTCTTTTTTTCGTTTTATCTGGAAGCAAAGAATATTAACGGGATTATATAACGTATAGCCCGCAGATTCTAAAAGATCGTTATTATTTGTTCAAAGCACGATCAGGAAGTATGGGGTTTAAGTGCTGATAATATCATACCCCACAGTACTATAAATGCATTGCGAATTTGTATTGGTTCAAATGCGTTGTGTTTTTTTAATCCGTATGTACACAACGCTACATTTTAAGCACTTTGTAGTATAGCAAATCAAATCAAAAGTATTTTTCTTGAACCAGCATTTAATGTATTGTGTTTATTAAATACGTGGGAGTACCCTACTGCTAATTCCACATTTTAATGAGCCATTAATTTTTAGTATTTTGTTAACGATCAAAAGTCGTATATATTCTCTGTTTGTATTTTTATTAAAAATGCACGTTAATCATATTCTAATTCACAGTGGACAGTTTACAAGCCGCAGAAGTTATACATATTTGCAGAAAAAGCAGAGTTAACCACAAATGCCCTAAGCATACTACATACAGAAATTAAACAAACATATATAAAACATAACCCACTTGAATAAAGCATTAATGTATACAGGTGTACTGGGTTTTATAAACCAAACTACATTTAACAGTTAAATGCAAATGTAATTTATAACTGCGAACTGTAACACATGTTCACATTTTGATAGAATAACAAATATAAGCGCTAGCTAAATACATAAAGAAGCATAAGACCCGTTTAATATTATATAAGTAGGGTGGGGTAAGATGGGACGCCTTTAGCACAGAACAGCCAAATATCCTGATCGTGTTTTAAACTATTGACAACGGTGTATGAAAGTCGTGAGGATACGGTTTTATAATTATTTGAATGTTTTTTTGTTTACTACCGAATGTGACAGGAAAATAGAACGATATAAGGTGTCCTATCTTCCCTACCCTCCTATATTATAAGACACAGTTTCTTTTGAATTCTTATTTCAAGAAAGGCAGTCCGGGCACTGGAGAATTCCTTTCTGCCTGCAAGTCGAGCACTTTAACTGCACAAATCTATTTTTCTTCTTGCTTTTTCTTCCTTTGCAGGAATGGCATATGACGTCGCCTGTACCTTCGCACGTGGGGCATTTTGAACGAATATTGTATTTCTGTAGAAAGTAATTAACGTGGATAATGATTTACAGGATAACTTCCGCCATACTGACGCTTTGCTTCGCCTATTATGATATATTCGTCAATGCAAACATAGCTTTTATTATAACTGTCATCTCAAATAGGTTACGGGAAGTTGCGTGTACATATGTTTTCCAACACTTACGGGAAATTCTTGGAGACGAATTCTTAAATCGCCGCAATCACTCATGACTTGAAGTTCGCCTGCTCCCTGTAAAAAAGGTTTTCTGAAAACACCAGTTTAGGTATAACAGTTTCTTAGGGGTGAGCTTTTCACTTACCCCTATGTAAACGCCGTCTATATACACTCTTGGCATTTCTGGGAAAGGGTCTCCGAGCCCGAGTCCGAGTCTTTTGTATAACTCGTCTTTGTGTTCTTGTGAATTAAAAATATCCCTGTCCTGTGAAAAGGTGAAGTTTTAAATTAATTCCAGTTTGGGATAATTAGGATTGAAAAAGACACCTTTGTTCGAAGTGCACTAAAAGTAAAATCAACATTATAGTAAGGTAGGGGAAGCTGTGACAACGTTTCATTCTGTTTTCTTGTCCCATTTGGTAGTAAACAAAGAACATTCAAAAAATTATAAACTTGTTTCCTTACAACTCCCATGGACCGTTGTTATTCTAAAAGTGTTCTATCTTCCCCCACACTACTATATTTAAAAGGTAAATGGGGTAAGCGTTTACAACAATTTTCTAGGAAAAAATATCCCTTTTATACTACAATACCAAAAACTGTTATTTTTTAACTAACCTGAAATTTGACTCGATACCCCTTCAGTATTTTACGGGCTTGCTCGCACTTTTGCGCCACCGAACGATAGATTCCAAGACTAGTAGTGTAGACGATGATAGTTCCTTTGTCGTTTGGATCAATCTGGAGATAAAAGAATCTAACTTAGTTATCCTCACGTGGCGGAAAGAGCATAGTCGTTATAATATGAGTGTTCTGTTTCATACACCTGGTTCACGCTTGCTAGTTACTCCTGCGCAGTAGCTCAACTGATTAGCGCGCCTGCCTCTAACCCAGAAGTAAATAAAGAAATACCCCACAAACTACATACTTGGTAACTCGTAAGCTGGAACAAGGTGTATGAAACAGAAAATCCGAGTTATAACGGCTGTTGTTTTTTCCGACTACGCAAGGATAAAGTAAGCTACGCTCATTTATTCATTCTATTACGTTGTGTCCCCGTCATGTACACTTAGGTTAAAACGCCACCAGGCGGTATTTAATAAGTCACGTGTTACACTTTGTTTTCTTCAAAATAAATGACCAAAAGTTACAACAAACTGGGGACGATGGTGGAAAAGATTTACTCTATAAAAGTATTTTCGTAGATTGTTTCAGTTGTACGTTTCTGAACTAACACTATAAGATTAAGAACGGATCGAAAAGCAGAGGTATAACAAATCGAACAACAGCAACGACAGATTGTCGAGATTGGCCTACAAAGAATGAAAACCAAAGCACAAATGGATATTCAAAGAACGCAGGTACAACTTAAGTGGAAAACCAAGCGAAACTTTTTCTAGCTGAAAAACTGAGTCGAGATACAATCACTTCGACTAAAGTGAGTACTATCCATTTTAAGCTTGTAAACCAACTACAGAACTATTGTTGGATTATGTGTCACGCTTCCATATATTCATAAATGCACATTCAATGCCTAAACAGAAAATGCCAAGTGTTTCTGACCAACCAGTCTGTAATTACATACAAGCTTTTACAAAATGAAGCTGCTTGGTGCGCAACAAGAACTATCCAAGGATATTAATTTACTTTTTAACAATAATTGGTGAAATGATGAAAGAACATTATCACCCAAGAAAGTTTATTGTGCATGAAGTTGTGAACGGTTCATTTCTGGAGTAACATAAAAACAAAACATGGAGAATCAATGAATGAACTACCTTAGATGAAGCTTTATGCACTAAATTTAATTGCTCTAATTAAAATAAAGCAGTGTTAAACACAATATTTAAAATGCAAGACAAAATCTACACATTTTCAAAAAAAATCAACTTGGCTACAGAAGTTGAAGATGCAGTAAAGGTAGTTGTCAAGGAAACGGTTCAAAATCACCAATTAAACATTCAGGAACAAATGCATTTATTAAAATAAAAATAACTAACTGAGCTACACCAAAGCCAAACAGAAACAACCTATAAGGAGGGAACCACCACCTAGCTACATCAATACACAATTACAAGGTAAATGAATAAGATATGGAAAACTTGGAAACAGATCTAAAAATTGCTACCACTTAAGAACCACTTCGACTTGTAATTAGTAGTTACTGTGGAATTCAAGAACATCTAGAAATCCCATGTTTAAGAAAATCTAAAGACAAAGGCAATTTCAACAAACAAAACAACAACGGTTACAACAAGGAATATTGTTTTTAAGTCAACACATGAGCAGGTGAATTTTGTTTTTTGGAAGAACAATGGGAAGAATTGGAAAGAGCTACAACAGATTTATAGGAAATACGAATCTGCATCTTAATATAAACTTCCAGTACTCCAGTGAATTTTCTCTGCACAATGTACCAAAATAAGGCAGAAGAAAAATCCACCAACAGGTATGAACTTTATTGTAACAGAAGTACCTGTATGAAACCTGATTTGACGTGAGGGTTTTCAACATATATTTGCCCATTGAAGCAATGTTTCCATTAAAACCAAGCAATATGGTAAACATAAGTTCAAAAGAAGAACTAAAATGTGCCAAATATTCTGCGTTGCAGCAATCCTGTGTACAAATATGTGAGGAGTTCAAACAAGTATTTGAGAATGAGCTAGAATGCCTAAAAGATGTTCAACTTCATTTAAGCGGGACTCTAGGCTCAATTTTTTCAAACCATGTCTTATCCTTTTTACAAGATGAAATAGTACAGGACGATGATGCAGCCATGCAAGTATATAGAAAAGGGTATAGAAACTTACAACAGTTTAATGATTCAGAATACCAGTAGTGCCGGTTAAAGTATTACAGTTCCAGGAAAGGCTACATCAGTACGTATTTGCGGCGATTGCTCATTCACCGTGAATAAGCAGTTGGAAAGCCATCTGCTTCCCATTCCACTCCCGGACAAAATGATGCAGAAACTGAGGGGGGGATATGGCTTCACCAAAATAGATTTAGCTGATGTGTACAACCAAGTTAGACTCAGTAACGACAGTCAGCCCCAATTTTCCGTAAGCACACACAGGGGGTGAATGAATGAATGAATGAATGTAACTTACTTTATCCTCGCGTGGCCGGAAAACGACAGTCGTTATCACACGGGTTTAACACCTCGTGCCAGCTTACGAGTTACCATGTATGTTACTTTGTGGGTGATTATTTTTTTTTTTTTGGATTTTTTCATTTTATTTATGTATGGCTGATAATTTGGACAACCCATTAGTGACCACTGGGTTGGAGCAATTGCCGTTAAGTGTCTTGCCCAAGGACACATACGCCCACAATGGTAGCAGCGACGAGCCTTGAACCCATTACCTAATGGTTACAGGCAGGCGCGCTAACCACTACGCCACGGCGCCGGGTGCTACTCAAAAAATGCTTAGCTTTTAGAATAAAATCATACTACAAAAATGGATATTTTATTTAAGACTTTTAACACCATCTACCTTTTCTTGTTCAGTTCCGAAGCTGAAATGTTGAATCCCGGCTCTCACTCTTGCTCTAACCCCCCGCACTTCCTCCAAACTGCTGCCAGCCAAGATGACGTTGTGGTCTCCAGTAAAAGCACCAGCCGCAGATGCCTTTTTTCCTGGATAACAAATTCAATTTAAAACCTTAGCAACAAGCAAAGGAATCAAAAATATTATAAAAAAAAGTTTTAATTCCTAATTTAAAGCCAACAACTCTTAATCTGAACGAAAATTAAGTGTCAATAAACCATGTTTTTTTCAACACCGTTTCTGAGACTTGAATATTACTCATAAACCAATAGCGAATTATTGGTAACAGAAGTTCAATTATTTTACAGTACACAAGGAATTTGAAATGACGCTTTAGTTTACAACGTCAATCGCTAGACTTTTTTCTACTCGAGAAGTACCTTTAAATGTGCATTCCAATTCATAATTAGCGTCGAAGTTTTTTTGATCTTCCCTCGTAATAATAAAGGAGGACTGATCGATCGTTTTTGGTTCAGTCTCTTCTACGTCATCGTCTTCACCATATTTGGGCATAAGAGAAAACTCCTTATTGCCCCCCTTCACTTTTGTTTTTTCACTAGGAATGGGTCAAATTAAAAGAAATGTCATTATATTTTATTAAGTCATAAATTAGACGATTAGTCTAAGGCATAAAAGGAGTCCAGGAGTGTTTTGTGCGTGGAATAAAATCGGATACTGGTCGCACATATACATAAGCGGCCTAGGTGTTGGGATAGTAGACCAAATCGTGCCTACATCTTAGATCTTCGATAAGGACTTTAACGAGATAGAATAAAATAGATAGTTCGATTTTGGCAAGTGAAACCGGCCCTGTATGTCTATAAAACTCTATAGGCGCGTTCACACACCGCCAAGGCTCGACACGATAATTTAGCTACGTTTGCCTGGTTCCTAAAGGCAGTCGCCACTTCAAATAAATAGCTGGTCTCTCTTTTGCTAAAAAATGCAAACATCAGAAAAATAAAACCATTCTACATGGTAGGGGAATCACGGCGAGACACACCAAGAGACCTGCTGGAATTTAGCCAAAGTTGAACTAATGTCGCAAGCTTATATTAAACTGGTGTGGTGGGGAAGATGGACCACCTTTTCATTCTACTTTCTTATCCCATTTGGTGGTAGACAAAGAACATAAATCCGTATCTTTGCGATTTTAAAAGAGCGTTGTTAATTGTTTAAAACTCGATCAGAATATTTGGTTATTATGTAGTTAGTGTGTCGCATCTTACCCTACAGTACCATATGTTTTATACTAATATATTTACTCACTCAAACATTTTGCAAAATTGTTCGTAGTTCGTGTGGTCGAATGTCAATTCCTCGTCCGATTCATCCGAAAGCGAGTTACTTCTAAGAATGAACGTAAATTAAACCCCATTTCTATAAGTAACTGTATAATACCCTTACTGGTTACGATCCTCGCACTTTTCTTCGCTTGTCCAAAAGGCAGAGTCGTCGGGTTCTTGTTTCAAAACCTCGTTTGACACGGGTAGTAATTTAAACCTAAAAAGTGTGTTGTATTTATAATAAACGATTGTCTCACTTATTACCAGTCACCACAAATATAACTTTGGTGGGAAGCTTTTAATAATGTTTTATCGGGGGGTGGGCAATTATAACAACATATAACAACCACTGGGTTTCCATTGTCCCAGGGCGTCGGACAAAAAACAACTCTTTAAAAGTGTGTTCCATATGCTACTGTAATGATGTGTTGTAATAATGTGAATCTAAGGTACTTTGCTATTTTATGTTTTCATGGTGTTTTTATTTCGCGTAAGCCGTTGTGTTTTTGAAATTCAATCGCATTGTTTCTTTAGCGACATTCGGTTTCCCTTGATGATGCGATCGCAAACCGAATTGTAATAAAAAGAAATTAAACGTAACATTACCTTGCGACCCTCCCGCTTTCTGATATCAGCTGAACAACTTCGTTATGTGAGGCGTCATGTACAGTTACTCCATTAACGCTGAAAATACAATCTCCCACTTGCATACCCGCCTCTTCTGCAGGGCTGGATGGCTATGTAGATTAAAAACACATATTAAATAAATTTTAAAGGTTTAAAAATTTAGGGTTTATAAGATGGAGCATGCTGTTTTCATATACCCCTTTCTCGTAATTATGTAACCGGAACCCTACGACCCTGAACGAGCGTTGTTAGTTGTTTAAAACACGATCACGAAATATGGATATTGTGTATTAGGGTTGTTCATCTTGCTCCACTGTACTATAAATACAGCTGAGCTGGAGAAGATGGGACACCTTTTTAATCTATTTTCTCGTCCCATTCAGTAGTAAACAAAGAACATTCAAAGAAATATGAACTATGTCCCTATGACTCTTATAGACCGTTGTTAATTATTTAAAACACGATCAGAAAATATGGATATTATATGTGCTATTGGCATCCATTTTTCTTCACAGTACTATATACAAGCCAATGTACCTTTACTCTTGCTATATAACATGGCGACTCTCCAGTGACCTGAACTCCCCACGGTTCGTTCTTCTGTCTTACCACGTCTACTGTTATACAATCCATTGCTTAGCGCTGAGAGAATTCATGCACCGCACTTCAACTATACATAGCACAAGGCCCTTTTTCAATTTTACAATATTAACCTGCTGTTATTCACTGTAAAGATATATAAAAGTTGTGTTATATGTTGTAATACACCTGCCCACAAAAAAAACTGTAGTTCATTCTCATTAAAAACAGAACGTTTTAAAGCCGTCATGTAAGCTTGTATATGCGGGCTTAAATATACCTCAGAAATTATATAGTAGGGTGGGGGAAGATAGGACACTTTTCAGTCTATTTTCTCGTCCCAATGGGTAGTAAACAAAGAACATTCAAAAATATATAAAACTGTATCCTCACGACTCCCATAAACCGTTGTTAATTGTTAAAAACAAGATCAGGATATTTGGATATTATGTTCTAAAGGTGTCCCGTCTTCCCCCACCCTACTGTACCAATAGTGTGTAATAATGGCCAAAGATAAAATAGACAAAACTGATTAACCTTTATCGTCGTATTTTATACGGCTGTTTTTAACGAATGTTGTTTTGCTGCTAATTCCCTTATCTTTGCTGTTTTAATTAACCAGCTTTTTGCTACTGTATATTCATGAAGAAAAATAAATAAAATAAGTTGTTTTATGCTACCGTTTTATACCATTGGAAATATCGAACATATATATTATACAAATGCCAATTAGCTTTCCAATATCGTTCAACCAAAACGGTCATTCTGTTTTCAAACCTCTAACTAAACCGCTTATTGGTCGCAACATCATTGATAATTTATAATGCTTGGACATAATACCTTTTATGTACGAATCAGTACAACTGGCCGACTAGTTCTGATTAATACGCTGCTTTTGTACATGTACTGTAATATTTCCCTCAAACGATGACTTTACGCTGCCGAAACTGGTTTACAAAACTCTAGTAATGGTAGCCCTACCATTAAGTCACGCAAATCGGATCTATACTGTACATTAACGCACGCATTAGCTAACTACACGCTAAATTGGTTCCAGTAAAACTGCCACTAATATAGCCTACTAAACACATTATTATGCTAAACTAGTCGCTTCCAAATACAAGCGTTCTGCACAGTGGTAAGAATGTTAGACCAAATGATTAAAATGAAAAACAAGTTTCCTTGAATGAGTTACAGCTTATCTCAATACCTCAGACGGCGCTAAAACGTAGCCCAAGGCAAAAGCACAATTAATGGCCATTACTGTCGCTAGGTGCTGGTGTTGAGTTTAAACTGTGTTCTGGATTTTGCAGACCTATTTTAGAACTAACAAAATTTGATAATTAGCGTATTTAAAGTTTTTAAAATCAGAGCATAATTTTTTTAAATCAGACCATAATTTTAAAGTTTGTGTATTGGCAATTTACGCAAAAAATCGGAATTCATACAAACCAGCAAGTATAGTAAAAACGATAAACCTCGAAAAAGAGCAGAATATATACATAATATACAGGCGTGGGTATAGGTGACATTTTACAGTATAAATCATTGATGCAATATTATATACAAATAGCAAATCTAGGCCCACTTTCGTGGCGTAGCGGAAATATACAAAAGTACGCATGTGGACCGAGCAACATTTTCAGTGCATTTAAAGTTCAAACGGATACTGGTACGCTATGATACTATTTAAAAAGGTTTCACCTATTGGCGTTGCGCTGTCTTGGGACACAAATAAGAATGACTGTATCAATTGACCACATCTCTGAGACTGACGAATTCTCAGTGATGCACGGACAGTTTTTGCAGTGTTGCGCAATAAAAATATCACTACATGTGTCACCAACGGGGAGTAAAAAATGGTAAAACAAAAGAGTAAAAGCTAAATTTGTTGACCATGCACAAAAGAAAGGCATAGGCACACTCTTGAAGAAATTGGTGGTATGAAAAAGTAAACGGGGTATTTACAATGAAATAATATTAAAATATCAACAATTCTGCGTTTTTGGCGGCAAGATAGCAGAAACATAATGTACACACAATTATACTAGTAACATTTAACCTGTTACTTCAAGGCTTAATATACATCAGAAACAGACCTTTCGGCAATTATTTTGTACCGATATTTAGTTATTACATTAAGGTCGCTTTTGTTACAAAAAAAAATCTGAAAAAGCTGGTTAAAATTGAAAAGTGTCCATCAGTATATGTATACTTATACTTTACACGTATATTTATAGAATTCGACGACAGTAGTAGCCAAGTGCTTTACATTTTTCACATAGGTGTTGCGGGTGTTCTTTGCTCTGATCAGAAACGTCTAAACCGTCCGGTTTTTCTAATGGTCTCTGCAGAATTAAAACCAACCGTTATATGAAACTCCCAAAGTGCATATACTGTATGGCACAGTATATTTCACCTGTTTGTGCGGGTATACGTTGATATGACACTTTATGCAGTCTTGTCCCATGTTCGCCCAGCTGTTACCACTCATCCATTTTCGTTTGCACTTCGAGCATTTGTACTCGCCGAAGCAACGTTTCTTGCCCTGGTATGGCGTCAGGCCTTCTCCTTTTGGTCGTGCCTAATTTAAAACTCTGTTAGGTTCAGTAGAGAAACACATATTTAAATAAATACTAAGCGTCGAGTTTTCCATACATTTCAGTGTTGTGCACAAAATTACCGCGCAAAACTCTCGTTTCCTGATTGGATGTTGAACAATTAACAACACTGTTTTATAGAGTATTGCGTATGCGTTTATGTGGTTCTGTAAATACTTTTTGTTTACTACCAAATGGGACGAGAAAAGAAAACAAAGACATGTTCCATCTTACCCCACCCTACTAAAAGACAGGAACAACGTTTTTGCATTAAATATTCAGAACACATTTGCCAATAACTCTACTTACGTGTGGGCAATCCTTTATATAATGGCCTTTGGTAAAGCAGAGGTGACACAAATAATTTGCTGGTGGCAACTTTGTCGTTTGAGTTTGGAATCCCAGGGTTAAATCTCCGAAACCCTCGACCAAATCACCGATACTGTCGAAAGGAGACGGCGGGGGGCTGGTTACGGTTCAATGACCAACACAGCACGTGACATGCAACATGAAAATTCAAGCAAAATGGAGATTGTTAGTTATGAAAACACAAAAATCACAAAATGCGTGAATCAGAGCTTAGTTTGGAGTAAGATGGGCCATTTATTTATTGTACCATTTTACAGTAAACAAAAAATATTTACAGACCTGTATAACTGTATGCTCGCGACTCTAAATTAGCATTGTTAATTGTTAAAAACGATTAGAAAATATGTGTTAATGTTTCAACGGTATCCATCTCACTCCACAGTACTATATAGATTAAAAAATATGAATATTATTGGCGCCTCGCTTTAAAACTTTTCGCATGCTATTCAAATGTACATATAGTAGGGTGGGAAAACGGGACACCTTTAGCACGTGTTTTAAACAATTAACAACGGTCTATGGGAGTCGTGCGGATACGGTTATTAATTTTTTGAATGTTTTTTTGTTTACGATCAAATGGGACGAGAAAACGGAATAAAAACTGTCCCACTTTCCCCTACTTTACTATATTAATGCACTCTTTCAAACACACGAGGTAAATGTACCTGCTTGAAAAGCTTGAAAACGAGTCAGAGGCCGATGACTGGTGAAAGGCATCCGTCTGTGGCAGTAGGAAATCAGGGAACAAATACATCGGGGAAAAGAGCGAAGGCTGTAAGATTTCGTAACAGATTAGCTGGAATAGAAAACAGACCGTGGCTGTTCGGACCCATGGGAACTAATTTATGTCTCAAATGTACGGCGTTGATGGAAAAAACATTAATGCCCTTTAACAATGACGAAGCGTTTTCTGATTAGATTGGACAGTTTCTTGCATCAAAGAAAATAATATTGACTTTCTACACTTTTTTTGGTATGCACAAAATGTAATACATATACATACGCTCACAAGTCATATTGAGTAGTAAACAATTATTACATACCAAAAAACTGATTTTTGCGACAGTTATAAAAGTAGGGAAAATTGGAATAAAGATGGCTTAATCATTTTGTATGTTGTTTCTAGGTAAGAACTGGGAAATACTTTTAAACTGGTAGCTGTTTTTGTGGTTCGGATACCCATTCGAACACCATACGTCGACTAATGTAATTAGATATTTCTGATATAATTATAGCGGGTAGCGGGGCCGGCTGGCGCTGGTACATATATGTGAATGTTTAACGTTCCGTTTGTTTACAACCGTGTAAATATAATGTCAATGCAAATAAACCGGTGTGTACATCACATAAACTATTTTGTTCTTATCGTAACTCAGAGCATGTGTACGGAACAAAACGATATTGAAACACATTTTTTTAGTTTCTTTTTAAAAGAAAAGTCCATTTCAAATACACAGCTCTTGACATAAGAAAAATATTTCTTTCTGACCCATGAATTGAATATGTTTTTATCGTTTTCGTTTAATATACTTAGCCTTAAACAGTCGGTCTAAAATTTTACTATGAAATCTTACCTCTTTCGCCATTGAGTTTTGATTGAGTACAGTTTCCCTTTGCGGTACATGGTACCTAGCTGCTGGATTTGGGCCGGGCATAACTTGACGTGTATTCTGCTGCGGCTCTTGTAGTGTCAGGTAAACCCAATTGAGCAGCTGTGCTGGCTGTTGTACCGACGCGCTTGTGTCGATTTGCGAAAGCAAAGACATTCCAGCCGACATTTTGCTGTCGATAGTTTTAATCTTTTCAAAATAATACTTTTAATTTATTACCCTGTTCAGTCTGTAAAATAAAATGAAACATTTTTTGAACAAACGTCGTATAAATATCAGTCAATGTTTCGCAAAAGTTAAAACTTAATCTGCTAGTCTGCATAAAGACCCAAAGAAGTGATTTTCTAGTATATTTTATCTGGGGGTTATATACCTCAGATACAAGGAGTTAGTTTTAAAAATCGTTTCTTGATATTTCTCAGCGCTGGTCGTAACATGTTATCTAGTCTCCTAATTCGTTGTCCTCTACGCGATAAACATACCAAATGGTGAAGCATACCCGCAGTAAAAATGCTGATCCAGCTACAGTGTTGACAAGCTGTCTCTGATCAGCTGCTTGCCTTATCTCAATTTGTAAAGGCCGCTGCGACTTATAAACTGTATAGACTTCATTAGTTATCAGTTCGGTTTGTTTACTCCCTCTTAAGATATTTCCTTTTGCGTCTGCCCTTTACCTACAGCCAGTTAAAGCGCCTAATTACGCCTGCGTTTAATCAAAACCGCGTAACATTTGATTTGATCGTTTAAAAGTCCTGCCTTTTCCGGTCTAGCTTCCTTAACGAGGTGCAGGTCGTTGGGCAGAGGCGCGAGCCGGAAAAGAGCCTGCCAAGCATTACTCCGTTTCCCTGCCGCTACAGTTGGCCCTGTTTAAACTATTACGGTCCAGACTATTAGCAACGATGAGCACGCAACGCTCGCTTGGCAGACAATGTCGCCTTAGCAGAGCGTCTGATAATATCTATACCTCTCCCTTGAGACAACGGTGTTTGTTAAGATATAAAAGTAATTGGCTGGGCGACTGTTAGGCGTATTTAAGTTGTACAATAAGGATTATCCAAACCTTGTATGCTATCTGTAAATTTAATTAGGTACTAGCAAAACAGAAGTACCACTGAACCAACAGCACTCGTACTGAATTGGACTTTCACTTCTACAGTAGACACCGGTCATAGGTTTGAACGCATTTGAATGCTATGAGTAGCGAATGACTGCCATTTATAACCCAAAACGAGGTGCCAAGTACTTTAAACTTTTTCCCGATAACAAAGCGCAGAGGTGATCACATTTTCAGCGCTGCTGGGGTGCTCTGTTCTCAGGCGTCTGAGCGCAACAGCGGTGCTAAGACATCCCGCCGCGCTTGTTTCAAATCCCAGCGAGCCATTTCGCCTCTTTATGCTATCCCGTGCTCACTGGTTAACTGAGATCACAGACGAGATTTTCCACTATTTGATTCTAAATTCAAAAGTTTAAACTATGACGATGATATACGATGCAAGAATTCAATCTTGACAGAAAAAAAAATTATGTCCAACAATTTCTCAGCACTTTGGTATGCCAAAACTGAGGCCGCATATATTGTCGGTATTTTTCACTGTTAGCGGTCTTATCAAAGCAATATAAACTGCTATACACTCCGAGAACAAATACTCATATGAATTTAAACTTTGTGAAATATCGACGCGTATGTGACCGCAATACCTATGGGAGTATATACGTTGGAAAATTCGATTTTTTATAACCCTGGATTTATGGACCTGTAATGTGTCTTCGGGAATTGACGGAGTTTCCACAAATGCACTTTAAGAGATAGAAAATTATGAATATTTTGGAATTTTTTTGTTTTTCCAAAATTATTTTGGAAAATTCTGTTTTCGGAAATGAGCCGTGACGTCATTGATTTAATGACGTCATAAAAGCTTAGTCTGAAAGTGAAGATCCTTTTATACTGAACAAATTATCTGTACGAAGTTTTGTTGTGTCTGCAATTGTTCTGTATAAAATTTTTCCAATAACATAAAATGTTTTTGAAAATAAATTTTGAAAATCTGCCAGTTAAAGTGATAATACGATAGCGTTTGTAGTGTAATGTCACAACACAGGATTGAAACCTTATAGAACCCAAAATATCTTTCATTTTATACTTTTCGGTCAAACCTTATCTCCAGGTCGTAACATTTTTGGATTTAATTTTGCAAGGGAGCTTCTAAAAACATGTCAGTCCTTAATTGACTCGCCCGGGACGAAAGCCAGATACCGAAAAAATCACTTCGGACGTCCCAACTAGGTCGTTGACTCTTCGTCTGATTTTTATCCTGCCAGGAAATTTCGCACTAACAGTAACCACGGATGAAGTCCCGCTGGGACATTGAGCGGCGGTTATTAAATCGCTTCTCGTCTCGCTGTGGCTTTAATAGCAACGTTGTTCAACCGTGATATAACTATATATAACTGGATTTGAAAACATTTGGCGTTACATGAATTTTATTTAGCGATTTAAGTCGAGCGCCAGCAAAGCATCATTCAAATTCGGTCCATTAGTTCAATTTATAATATCGAATATTGTGTGGGGTAAGATGGGATATCGTTAGCACCTACAACTCCTCTTTCTTGATCGTTTTTTATACAATTAACAACGCTCTTTTCGGTTCGCAGGGCTACGGTTATGTAATGCTGTTAACGTTCTTTGTATACTACAAAATGAGACGAAAATAGAAGATAAAATGTCCCATCTTACTCCACACTATTATATATGAACGTAAATTTTTCATACGTAATTGGTGGGTTCAAAAATAAACACCGTAACGTTTAGTACAAACAAATATTTCTTGAATTTTTCTCGCCAATACGCGAAACAGCTGTTTCATTGACGTTGCTTTTTATTCTTAGCCACCCAGTAATCAGTAAAATTTTCCACCGCCAGGTGATGCTAAAGATACGCGAGACAATCAAAAAGTAGCTTTTAATCTGTTTCCCACTTTTTGGTTGTGCACGGCAGCGTGCGGACGGTTCTCGCAACATGCGCGAAAAAGCTAGCTTTGCTAGGGTGGTGAGCACCCAAAAGATTAATATGTTTAAACGCCCCAACTGTCTGAGTTTTAAAACAGAAAAGCAAATCAAAAGACACGAAGTGATTGATATCTTAAAGAAAATAGGCTTTGAAAGAAAGAAAATTCAGGGAATTGCTGAAATGAAAGGAACCAAAATCGATGTCACTTGCAGCTCAAGAGAAAATGTTCTAGAGCTAAGAGAAATACTATCTAAACGGGAAGAGTTTTACAATGTATACTTGTACGAATCGGATCATGTTAATGTCATCCTGGGATGGGTACCTATACCATTTCCTGACCTTTTAATAACCGAATTTCTGCAACATAACCATGGATCAGTAGATAAAATAGTTCAAAAGACCGACAGAGATGGGCTTAAAACCGGCGTAAGGATAGCAGTAATGAAAAAAGAGGACCTGATGAAGCACCCAATACCAAGCTATATCTCAATAAATAATATGGAGTTTTACGTCACTTACAATGGGCAAACAGTAACCTGTAAATATTGTAAAGAACCTGGGCACAAACAAGCCGAATGCTCCAAAAGATTGCAGGATTACCCAAGATTAGAACATAAAACAAAACAAAGTGATAAAGATCAACTCACTGGCACTACAGTCGACGATATTCTTCCGCGTGACGTCACATCTACGCCTAAGGAGAAGGTGCGCGGCAGTCTAGATCGAGACTCACCAAGCCTCGAGGTAATGCCTACAGCAAATCATCCGAGAGAAGCAGTACTTGCTGAGAATATAGAGGCAAGTAGCAAGTCGGGTCAAGTGAAATCTAGACCAAAAAGGCCACTATCGAGCCCGGAAGAGTGTAACAAAGCCAAGATGCACTCTGTCAGTCTCAGTGAAACAAAACTCCCTGTGAGCTGTCTGAAGTGCAAAAATGAAGGATTGTCCACAGAGAATGCTACGTCATACCACTGTTGGGGTTGCTCGCAGGAGTTTGTCGTGGCTCGCACTTGTTGCTCAAATGACTTGTTTCTGGAATCAATGGAAGTAGAAGATACAAGCTGCCCTTTATGCCAGAGGAGATTGAAGAAGATGGCTTGCTGCAACACCTTTCAACCAGAGTCTCGGTTGGACGACGGCTGCTACGAGTGCGTCACTTGTCAAAGGTATTCTAGACTTTGTAAATGTTCAAATTTTAGCTGTTTCGGCAATAGAAATACCAGTAAAGCTTGCAAAAACATTGCGTGTAAAAGTAAGCTAATTAACTGTGAATGCGGGAAGCGGTATATCGAAGAACTTGACGACGAACCATTTGTATGTCCTTGTGGTTGTGTTTATAGATGTGAAGCGTAACTATTGATTTAGCAAATCTGGACGACTTTTATTTTAACTTTTTAATGTCACTTAATATTGCTATTTATAATGTGGCTGGTTTGCGGGATAGCAAAAAGCGCAAAGCAGTGTTCAACTTTATCCGAGGTAAAAAACTTAATTTCACATTTCTACAAGAAACACACGGCTGTGCAGTCTCTAATAGGCTATGGGAAATGGAATGGGGAGGACAAATTCTTTGGGCTAATGGGTCAAACAGAAGTAGAGGGGTGGCGATACTTTGCGATAAAAAAACTTCTTACACTTTGGGAAGCACTAATGCAGACCCAGAGGGAAGATATATAACCGCTGAAATTCGAATAGAATCTCGAACGCTGCTGCTGGCAAACATATACGCCCCTAACAGAGATGACCCGATATTTTTTGAAGATTTATTCCAAACAGTTTCTCGCACGATAACCAGCGCAGATATAATTTTAGGCGGTGATTTCAATCTTACACTTGACCCGCACTTAGATAGACATAATCCAAACGCCGAAAGAAACCATAATGCGCGAGAGACTGTCCTGGAGCACATGCAAACTCTTGGACTAGAAGACGCGTTTCGATTAAAAAACTGTAACCTTAAACAATTTACTCGCTACCAATCTAATCCATATTCAGCCGGTCGAATTGATTTGTTCCTACTATCCCAACAACTCGTGCCAAAGTTAAGTAATTGCGTTATTCGTCCAAGCATTAGATCTGATCACAGTCTTGTGATACTGTCCCTGCGTTTATCCCCTATTAACAGAGGGAAGGGTTTGTGGAAACTTAATAACTCGTTACTGCAAGATGAAGCGTCAGTTACTAAAATACGGAAACTAATCAGGGACTTTGGCGCAACCAATCCTCGCGGACATGTCAATGCTCATGTTCGATGGGACACTTTAAAGTGTGTGGTTCGTGGAGAATTCATTAAACTAAGCGCACAATATAGAAAATCGATACAGAAGACTCAGACGAAACTAGAAAATAAACTAGCCTCTGTAGAATCCGAAGTCACCGATGCTGGGTCCAACCCAGATGAAAGTCTTCTGGAGCGTAGACAACAACTGCGTAACGAACTGGATTGTTTAATTGAACATCGCACACATGGCGCTATAATAAGAAGTCGTGCGCGCTGGGCCGAGAGTGGTGAAAAATGCTCCAAATTTTTTTTAAACTTAGAAAAACGTAACTCTGAGAAAAAAACGATATGGCGTCTTAAAAAGTCAAACACCGTGCTAACCGACCAATTGGAAATAATTAATGAACTCCGTACTTTTTATAAAAATCTATATGATCCAGGGCCGCAACCGATACCAATATCCGATATCGCCAATCACTTAAACTCGCTATCGCTACCAAGACTTAGCCATGACGACGCTCTCAATCTTGAGCAACCTATAAGAGTAGAAGAAATACACTCAATTATAACGTCCATGCCTAATAATAAAACGCCCGGGAACGACGGACTCACAGCAGAGTTTTACAAAACCTTTTGGCCGGATATTAAAGTATTCCTTATCGACTCGATTCGACGCACTGAAGCTACAGGCATGTTGTCGAATTCCCAGACCGAAGGCGTAATAACACTGATTCCGAAAGAAGGTAAAGATCCGTTGCTTGCTACAAATTACCGACCTATCACGCTCCTCAACGTTGATTACAAAATATTTTCTAAAATAATTAACTCAAGAATTAAATCCACGTTACCTGAGCTAATACATCCAAATCAAAATGGCTTTATGAAAGGGCGTTTCATTGGTGATAACATAAGACTGTTGTTTGACGTAATCGACTACTGTGACTCAGAAAACATCCCAGGAACGGTGGTCAGCCTCGATTTTTTTAAAGCCTTTGACACGTTAACCTTTAACTATATACATGAAATGGTAAAAAACTGGGGTTTTCCGAAGTACATACAAAAATGGATCAACATTTTTTACAATAATCCGCGGTGCGCAGTAGCAAATAACGGGCATGTGTCTCCCCTGTTTAGGGTCGGAAGAGGTTGTAGGCAAGGAGATCCAATATCTCCTTCACTTTTTGTTCTTGCCATTGAAACGTTAGCTGCAGAAATTCGTGCAGCTGACTTTAAAGGTATTGAAGTCGACGGCAATCAGATCAAAGTATCGCTCTTTGCAGATGACACCGTTATATTTACAGACGGCACGCAGAAAAGCTTTGACAGTATCTTTAAAATTTTACATGGGTTTGGGGTTAAATCTGGTTGCACAATTAACCTTCAAAAATCTCAAGCGTTTCACATCGGTAGCAAACGAAAGTGTTTAAGCAGGCCAATGTCGGGCCAGGGACTTAGGTGGCCTCAAGATCATATGAAATACTTGGGCATTGAATTTCCTATTCAAAATGAAAGCGATAAAAATTTAATAAAATCCAATTTAACAAAGCCGCTAAATAAGATTGCAACTCTTCTAAACATTTGGTCAGGCAGAGCCCTTACAATGCTCGGAAAGATTACGGTCGTGAAATCTCTAATAATCCCGATACTAACATATAAGGTAAGCGTGCTTCCAATACCAATCCCGACACAAATTATAAAGTCCTTAAACACGAGAATTTTTCGGTTCGTTTGGGGATCAAAATGGGAACGAATAAAAAGAAAAACGCTGTGCCAAGAGATAAAACGGGGAGGTGCAAGCATGATCGACATTGAAGCTTACACTCTAGCCCTACAGTCCAAGTGGTTAAAATTTCTCATAAATCCAGCATATGAGTCATCGTGGAAACTTATTGAATCCCGTTACTTTAACTCAGAGATCTTACTGGCTACATTACTATCAACTATACGTGAAACGTCCGTCGAATTCAAACGAATGTTACCGATCCGATCGTTACGAACCACCTTACTAACGATTAAACGTATTTATAACTGTGGAGCGTTGGGCGAGAAAATTAATAGCAATAGATGTTTATGGTTAAACGCAAAAGTTAAGTGTCGCTCTCATCCGTTTTTCATCCGAGAGTTTGCAAGTGCCGGGATAATAAACTACTGCCAAATAATCAATGAAGTGGGTAACTATATGAGCTATTCAGAAATTGTCGAAAAATATAGGGTGAAAGACAGTAATACCGATTATAAATGTTACAACGAACTAATAAAATCTATACCAGACAGTTGGGACAAGGGTAATGTCGAGATAGAGAATCATGCCGCTGACGCAGCAAAACTGCTAGATGGCGTTAAAGAACTTAAAGCAACAAACTCGATTTACCGAGAAATAACTGGCGCATTTAAAGATCCGAACCCCAAAACACAACAAAAATGGGCCTTAATAGTGGGATACATTGAAAATTGGGAGAAAGTGTATTTAAGAAATTATTTCTGCACAGTCGAAACAAGATTACGGTCATTTCAAATAAAACTACAAAACCACGGTATCGTAACTAATGAACTACTATTTAAATTGGGATTTAAAGACAATGACAGCTGTGTTTACTGTAGAGATGAAACTGAAACGATAATCCATGCTTTTTATAATTGTCCAAAAGTTAAAGACTATTGGTATAAAGTTGAAAACTGGATTTGCGCAAGGGTCCGTAGACCATTTTGCTTTCACGTAAAACACTTTTTATTCGGTGTTAATGATGTTCTTGTGAACTGCTTATTGTTGTGTGCTCGATTTTGTATTTATCGCTGTAGAGTGCAGGAGAAAATTCCCGTGGTAAAAATTTTTGTTCATGAAGTGGAAAGGATCCAAGCCACTGAATATCAAATAGCCAAAATACGTGGTCTTACTTCCACACATTTTATGAAATGGGGTGCAGCCGTTTGTTAATGTTGTTACTACAATCGTACTGTTGTTCGTAATTTTTATTGCAATAAAAAAAAAAAAAAAAAAAAAAAAAAAAAAAAAAAAAATTTTAATCTGTTTCCCTAACATTGGATTTTCGCATATCCGACGTAATTCAATAAATGCGTATAACTTTTGAAATTGGAATTACTTAGACGCTTATAAATCATGGCGTGGCGGATCAACCACAGTGGTTAAAACCGAAGTGTCCTCTTTAAAAACCATTTGCCCGCTTTCAATGTATGTAATTTTATGGGTTGTTTTTCAGTGTTTCTCTAACGATTTGGACAGCAAATTACTGACCACTGGTTTGGAGCAGTGTATGTAAGGTGTTTTATCTTAAGACAATCACACACAATGGTAGAAGCATTCAACCGAGTGTATATGTTGGTTACGATTGTTTTAACCGCTAGAGTTATAAAACCTCGATTGGATAAACTTCATAATCCAATTTTACGACAAGTTGTAATTCCATTTCTTTTATTGCGCGCATACAATTTGCGGTGGACGTACATTTTAAACAAAAAAGAAGATCGACAGTGAAAAATACACTCGATAACTTATGCAGCAGAACGTACATATTGTTGCTTTGATTTGCATTTTGGCGCCAACTCAAAGCAAGTGCAAAATAGTACTGAAGAAACTTGAAAGGTACTGATTTCGCCACGGCATTTTTCGGCTTATAAATTGCACCATGACAAAGATAGCACAAATTTCTAAGACAATTAAACGCCATCTCGGTACAGTGGAGATCCTACTCCGTCGTTCGGACCCCTTTCATACTTGAAAAACAAATGAAACATCACTGCTCCCAGCTTTATTCTATCGCGAGGGTTTTTCTGCAATAGGCTTGCAAGTAAATCGCGACCGTTTCTTGAAATGTCGTTCGGAAACTTGGTAATTTCCCTGTAAAAAAATCATTTTAGAAAGTGTCGATGTACAATTAGTTGCAATAAAGCAATTAAATGATTGGAATTTGTCCTACATGAGTGTCGGGCAACGATAGTAGTTATAACACTGGTGTTTTGTTTCATACACATCAGGTGGAAGTAATATGGGTCAATTACCAATGCAGCAGGATATTATTGCGCAGTAAAAGTGTTTTGCCCATTGTGTGTATTGCTGGCTTTAGAGTTTTCGTGAAAGTGTTTTTAGTATATTAAAATATGACCACACATTTTGACTACTCTTTAGTGACATTTAGGTCACAAAGTACTATAAGAAATATTCCTAAGAAACACACACACGCTGAAGCGATATAACAGCATCGTATTCAACACGTAAGTCGCAATATATGACAGTTCTTGCTATTTGTCAATAGAAAAACATGGTCTCGAATAATTTTCAACAATATTATGGGTGCATTTTTTACCAACCTTATCATAAACTATATAGCGCGATTTTTATTATAGGTATAGTGAACTCTGCTGGGTATTTATAATAAAGCTCAAAATATGTAACGTAATGCGCACCATGCAGTTATTAGGGTATCGTATACTGCTGAAGCCTCAAGGGGATATAGTTTTTAATGACATATAGTTCATTACGATTTGAAAAACAATTCGAAATGACTTTCTGTTTTTGATTAAACCGATTGTGATGGTGTTGACATTTAGTGATCAATAACCAGATTAAAAGTATTGACATTACTTGGTTCGTTAAAGTTCAATCTATATGGTATAATATAGGCCTAGCATGCGGCAGAGCTAATATCGTAACTTTGCTTCAAATACAAACAAAAACCAGTAAAAAATAAATTAAACTAGTAAATACTGATGAGTAAACCGGAAAGTGCGAGCATGAAATGTATACAAAACATATGGTACATTAGAACACTTGTTTTATAATTCTGTTTCGAGTCGTTTGAGAATAAATATTCGATAAAAACGAATATAAAATGGTATTTCCATGTATAATTTATTTGATCTTTATTTATAATTATAATAATAACAATAACTTATTTGTCTCTTCGATTACGGTAGCGAAGATTTAGAAATATTTTAAATGAAAACACAGGATATAGCGACAAAACAACAATTATTAAACACGCTTACAGTTCGAAACAGATTTACATACTTTTCTGTGATGTCTTTCGCCGAACGAAAAGGCAGCGAGCCACAAAGCAAGGAATACAACAGCACGCCCACACTCCACACAGTAAGACCTTCGCCGTAGTATTGCTTCTGTAGGAACCATTCTGGTGCGTAGTACTCAGGTGTGCCAGCGAATTCTGTAAAGAAACAAAAAGCAAAAAAATAAATAAAATGGCAAGACGTTTAATAACATTAGTGGGGGGGAGATGGGACACCTTTAGCAAATGTTATATAAACGTCCTGATCGTGTTTTAAACAACCAACAACGGTCTATGGGAGTCGGGATCGAGGATACGGTTTTATAATTTTTTGAATGTTCTTTGTTTACTACCAAATAGGACGAAAAAAATGAATTAAAAGGTGTCCCATTTTCCCCTCCCCTACTATATATGAAATTAAATAGACGTTGGTAGCTTAAGGTTCAATACAAAACATATGCACTTCCGGGATTAATACCATAAAAGTCGCGTTTTTTTGCGGCGAGGCGCACTAGGGGCCTGGACTTTAAGCCACAGTTTGCCTGTAACCGCATTTTAAACATTTAGGGAAAAACACCGTGAATTTACAAAGCGTATAAGTAATGCGAAATTTTACCGCAGTACAGATTTTTATCTTTCGTAAATACATGTAGACCACAAATGTAACACTTGAACGTCACCTACGCACGAACGCAAAGATTATAACTTGCGTTGTACATGACATACAGACAATTATGTTTAAGACGTGAATCATCATGTCAGTTGAGGACGTTGCGGGTACTCCATATACTTCATTTATAAACATGTTAACAGCTTAGCTTTTTAATACAGGGAGAAACTCACAAAAACATAGGTTGAACAATGTTTTTAAAATCCTAATACAGCACAACCCTGAGCGGTCTATTAAACCTCAAACGCGGATGGGTTAAGTTTAAACGGATTTTTTTACAAGTTACGTATACTAAGCTATATCCTCTTTGTATAATACACAAATACCAGGGCACACACGCAGCCAACGTATTAGCTGTTCAACCGGTTTAAACTTGCTGTTTGTTTAAGAAAGTTTGGTGCAGATTAAAAATAGGCAAGCGTATTCCAAGGCGAAGGAAACAGCAAAAAGTCGCTATATATATGATTAGTATAGGAAATCGCATTTAAAATTCAAAAACAAAACTGTACTTGCTATAAACGTGTTTTGCTATGCAATAAATTGCACACCATGGCTAGGCAGCGAAAAATATACGACTCTGATAATATTGAAGTAAAAAAGATAGCCACCAAAACTTACATATATTATTATTTCCTAAAGCTAACCAAACCGACACGCCATTATGGAGCTTATATGGTATTCCACACAGCCCGATATATAAATGGCGGTTAAATTGACGGCGGTTTGAAAGCAATCAAATGGCTACGAAATAATCGATTACCTTTATAAAGTCCACTCCTGACATAATCACCACAGCCAAAGTCGATAAGGGTAATGTCCATTGATTCTGGGTTTATGAGAATGTTTTCGAGTTTAATATCCCGATGAAGTACCCCATGTTTCAAACAGTGTTGAAGGCAATTGATCAATTGACGGATAATATGTCTGGTGAAATAGTAGTCATTTATATATATGTGTGTCTGAAAAGATGTACAGAATATATACGTTGTATATAAGGGTAGGGGAGACAGGATAACTTTAGCACATAATATCCAAATATGCTAATCGTGTTTTCAACAATTAACAACGGTGTATGGGTTCGTGAACACACGTTTATATAATTCTTTGAATATTCTTTGTTTACTGTACTAAATGGGAGGCATATTTGTTTTATATTGAAATATAGTAGACCACACATATATTTTTATAAAATTTGGCATATAAAACTGCACTATATACATGCATTTGTTTAGTTCTACCATAAAATATATTCATAAATTGAACGATATTTTACATTTTTTGGGTCGTTTTTTTTTTAATCTAAAAATATTAAACGCATGAATATTGTGGACGACTTAAAATATTATATGTGTTACGGATACCTCCACTTTATGGGTTAAGTGGGCGAAAGTAACTACTTAAAATTCCCGAAGGTTCGTACAAATTATCCAGCAAGATTTGAATCAAAGAAGATAGTATTGTATAGGGAGCCCAGATCAAAATCCGGTTTATCATTTCACTCATATATTTAACGTGGGGGTCACGCATTAGATGGTCTCTGCGTTTTAAAACATAAACGTCTCTCTGCAGCTGCAAATCTGGATTAGTTACAATGATTGCAGCCGCGATGAAATCCAGTCAAATCCGGTCAAATCCGGTAATAGGCGGAATTCGAACCGCTCCACGTATACATCATAATATAATTGCATGATGTATAGTGTATATACGGTCCAGAAATACATTGACAACTCAGCGGGTGACACAATGCGTGGGGATAATTACACACCCACAAGCAAACAACTCGTAAACAACTGAAACGGCATGACGTGTATGGCAAACGTAATATTTAAATGCATCCCGTTAGTAAAAATACGTCGGTTACAGAACTTCGGTGACAAATATTTTTAATACATTAATGAATGAAAGTCATTGTTTTATTTTGGCCCTGCTACGGTCTTTATAACACAGGTACTCTATTTTATGCACCTTTGGTTCGCTTAGTAGTTTAGGCTCGGTTACTTTGTGGGTGTTTGTGTTTTTTCATGACAAATAAAATGTATATTATACTGGCAGTACTGTTCCTATTATATCATAATCCAGCGTCTTTAAAATATGGGGTTACATCATAATAAGCGCCCATGTTTATTTATCTACAAAAAAGAAAGATAAATATAATACCGACAAAGGCCATGCGAAAAGCTAAAGGTTATACCGTGTCAATTTTTTGTCAAAACAAATAAATTCAACTTAGCGAAAAAATGTTACACATACTAACCGAGCCAATGGTTCCTTAACTCGCTTGTGCTTGCTAACGTAATCATATAGATCAACAGCCGGATGAGGTCTGACCATCACGAGCAGAAAGGCTTCTGTTGTCTCATGCCATTCTACTATCTCCACTACACCAGTACAGCGAACCTGTATAAAGAATCATATATCTATATATATAGAAGGGTGGGAAAAGATGGAACACCTTTAACATTTGAAATTTAAATATCGGAGCTGTGTTTTAACAATTGACAACGGTCTATGGGAGTCACGAGGATACGGTTTTGTAATTCTTTGAATTTGTTTTGTTAACTACCAATTGGGACGAGAAAATGGAATGAAAAGGTGTGTCATCTTCCCCCACCCTAATCTATGCAAATATCCGGATTGTGTAAAAAATAACAACGGCCTATGGGAGTCGGGAGGATACGGTTTTATAATTTCTTGGATTTGTTTTGTTAAGTACATAATGGGACGAGAAAGGAAAGATAAAAAGTTATACATATATAGGTCTACACAATAAGTATGTGAGACATATGCGCATGTTTGTAGCATTAGGATTCAATTAAGGGAGCATGGAAAAACACAGCATTTATTATACATATCACAGATGTTTTGGTGTCTTAAATTATGTGCAGCTTATACCTAATTGATTATCTTAACGGGTGAATTACACTTATTTACCCTCGCGTGCTGGCGGGGCAACAGCAATCGTTATAACATGCACGAGTTCCTTTATTTATACACCTTTCTATATGCGAGGTTTACCAATATGAGAGTCATTTAGTGACCCAAACAATGTTGCTTTGCACCTTTGTAGTTTATCGCTTATGGATCTCCATAATGACCCAAGCAAATTGTTCATTTTAATGGCAACACTAGTTTCGACAGCATCCTATAATTGCTTTGAGCCATAAAAAAGCTGATCTGGCTTAGCTGTTATGTGCTCATGTGATTTCTATACAGATTGAGTTCTATATTTGTTAATGTGGTTTGGAGTTTTTTAAGTTAGGAGAATGTGTAATGTAATACCTTGCGTTTCCTGTACAATTTTTTCCCCTTTTTTGGATGTTTTAAATAAAACAAGACCCCAAATTTATGTTCGATTATGGTCCCACAGTGCAATGACTAACATGCATTTTAAAATGGTGACGACGGCCTAAAACGTTGTATCAATGTAACATGTTCAATTATATTCCACTCAAACATCTGGCAATGTTTCAATAACAATAATTCGAAAATCTTGATGTCGCCGTTTTTGCTTAAGGCATTCATTCCATGTTATTACCACGACAGAATAAAAGGTTTATACACAATTTGCACATTATGCTCTAGGCTGTCGTTATAAGCACGGCCTGCACTTCTGTGGTTAACCGGCAGTGGTACCAGAATCGTTGTTTTGCACTAAAAACAATCGCTTGTCCAAAGCCTCATCGACTATAAGTGCTTAAACGATTTGTTTTTGTGGTGACTGCTTTTATTTCTGACTTATACTCCAGCGTAGATTACCTTCTCGTTTCGCGGAGTGAAAACTGTTGTCCAGGTTATTAAAATATATGAAACAATGGTGTACTAAAGATATCTTCAGTAGGCCATGATGAAACGTTGTGTAATGTAATTAGAAAAAAAATAAGTTTTATACTTCAAAACCGACACATGCTACTTTGGTAAAGCAAAAGATATTGTCTCGTTATTTTGCTAAGGATATCAACAACAAAATTAAAAGATATCAACAAAAAGCAGAATGATCTAGAAAGTCTGAGTACAAAATTCAGACAAAATTCAGTGCTCAAGCAAAAAAATAAGTTTAAAATATACCCAGCCAAAATACCTCGTTTACTTGACAAAGTAAGGCGAGTTCAAGCGGAACTACTTTCCCACCAAGCCAACCCCAACGAGTTGTGGCGGCTTTTGAAATTCGTTTGATGGCTACTCGCATTCCGTCACTGCGACGGTATCCTGAGATCACCTGTTATACACACACATTACTTTAATACGTTAGTGTATCACGCTTGTGGAATTAATAACCACATGGTATATACATCATGACTTGTTTTTCAAAGTTTTGCTTAAATTTTCTAGAACTGAAAAACGAAAATAGTTACCCATTGTTATGGAATATGGTCATTTTCGTGTCCCTTATAAGGCTATGTTTAGCATAAATGTCATGGGCTCTAGAGGTTATATCTTACCGTTCCGTTTTGCGTGTCGGAAAGGACGTTGTGTAACGAGTATAAGTCACGGATTGTGGGTGATTTCTTTTCCGTATCTTCACTTGAAGACGTCTTTTGTTGAGGACTTATCCTGCGCTTATTCGTTGGTGGTGTTCTCGAGTTTTGCGGCTTTCCACTTAAAAATTCGGCGGTAGGCTTCTGTGACACCACAACAAGTCTATGGTGCTGCCATTTTGAACTGTATTCTTCGTTTTCCGCGGGGACGTCTTTTGGTCTTCGGCGGGGTCCGAACCCGGTGTCCCCGGTTTTGTGTAACGGCTGTGTTGATGAGTTATGTTTATCTTCTTTGTGTCTCTGCCGACGTCTGAAGACAGTCGAAGATGCGTCAGTTCGTTTGTTTTTAGAAGTCTGCTTATCTTGTTCTGCGGTTGGTGAATGACTGTAACCCCGTCTGTCCTCTCGACTTGGTTTCTCCCGGGCACCAGAGTTGTGTCTGGACGCACTCCTGCTATCTGTTTTCGCCTTATGGCCATTGCGCAATACGTGCGGACGAAGCTTGTAATCACCTCGGTCGGATTCAGATGATGACGGACTTGAGCAAGTTCCCGAAAACGAGTCCGAGCATTGAGAAACGGACGAACAAGACGTATACGCGGATGACCTCGACGAACTAGTAGATTTGTGGATTTTATATGAATGATTACATCCAGCGTTTCGGGAACTGTCTCGTTGGTCATGTTTTTTAGATTGTTTCGTACTTCGCCGTTCTGGTCTCAACGTGACCTGCGCCGCCTGTACTTCGGTGTGCCATTTTAAAGATTCCGCAATTCGCGAGCCTTTCTGCTTCGACCTAGTTTCATCATGGTGTTTCGCATCTTTCCGACTTCTTTCTCTACGATCAATGTCATTTCGTCCGCTTTTCGTTTCTTTGGACACTTTGCTTAAAGGGGAATAATTCCTAGTCGAATGACTCCCGGACTTTGAGTGTCGCATGGAAGGCGAAGACTGGGATAGTAGTTCGTGATGGTGCGGACTCGATGTAGTAATACACGCAGGAGAAATCGGTGTTGTTTGCGGCGGGGATCGCGGGAGACCCTCGTCGGAAGAAACTCTACGGCTTTCGTGATGGTAACCCTCTTTTTCTTTTCTGGTCACCCGATGGGTCGTTTTGTCCTTCCGTTTCTCCGACTTTCGACTTGAATGGTGAGATTTAGAATCCGTCTTTCCAAGCCTCGAATCAGGACGCACGACTGCACTAATGTCTCTGATCGCCTTCGTGCTTGAAATCTTCATTTTCGCTTCAAGTTCAGACGCCAATAAGCTTCCGTTTAACTTCGAACCGTGTGACAAACCGGACACATCATGGGCACGGTGGTTACGACGTCTTGCTCTTTCCTCATTCCGTTCCTTCTTTCTCTTAGAAGTCGCGTCATCTCCTGCTTTAGTTTCCACAATTGCGCGAGTGATTCTATCTTCGACTGCACAATTAGACTCTCGGTTTTTGGAGGTTTTCTTTCGACTGCTTCTTCGGTCGCTACCGTCTTTTTGCGACCTGGCCCGTCCTGTCTTAGATTCCGAATTCATTTGGTTTTCGTCAGGGGAACGGTTTGCGTTGCAACTATCCCCACTGGTCTTCTTTCCATCTTCCAAAGAGTGTTTCTTAGAGTCACCAACTTCAATAGCCTCAACATTCAAGCTGCCACCATAAGCCGATGCGCAGTCGCAAATGCTAGCCACTGCTTCAAATTTCGAGCTAGCGTTACCAAGGCCGCTAATTTGCGATAATGGCTCGCCTGAGGATCTAAAGCCGCTGTGAACACGATATTCAGAACCCCCTTGCTTGATCTCGACTGCACCTTCTATATCGAGGCTACTCGCCCCGCCAGGGCCATCATTGTCACCTGAAACGCACCGTCCTCTCATTATATCAGTATTGTGGAGCCGGTTTATTGATCTAGGTCTCTTCTCACAGCTACCACTGAAACTCATAAGGCTCAAGTTTCGTCTAAGCGCTTCCTCCTCGTAGTTTATGTCGTGAGCGCTGTCATACAACTTTAGAATGTTTTTGGTAGCTGTCTTACAATTAGCATTTCCATTCAAACTGCCACCACAAGGAAAGGACTCACACGACCGGAACCTGGTTATTGCGCAATCCAGTTCCGCAGTTCGTTTATTGACTTTCTTTAGCTTTGAAGTGTTCCCATTTTGCCTCTCCGTCTTACCAAAGATTTCAAACGTGTCACCGGTCTTAGCGCTACCATTGACCGATAGTATCTTCGTTTCAAGCCCGGAGGCGAGTTTGCTGTTTTCAGCTTCTTCTTTCTTTTTAGTTCGCTTGTTGCTGGACAGCACTTTGTTCGCATTTATGTCCGTATCGTGCTCTTTATTATTATGATGATTACATTGCGATCTCCTGTCCCCCTTTCTAGCACATTCTTTTGCTCCGTGAAGTTTTTCGGCTCTGGGCTTCACCTCCTTCTTATGCAAGTCTGAATTTTTCTTCGAACGGTCGTCATTTTTTTTCTTCTTTCGTTCGCTAGGAGTGTTTTCCAATGCCTTGTCCAATGAGCACAACTGGGCAAGTACAAGGTCAAGGTTTTGAAGCCCGTTCGTTTTATCTTCAGAATCGTCCAAAAATGTCTTTTTTTTAGTTTTTTCTTCTTTCGAATTTTTCTGGTTAACGTCCTTAGTTGGCATTTTACAGCACGTATATTTAAAAGCAGTTTAGCAACCTTTATGCTAACACGATGCGGGCAGGCTCCGCCAAAACCGGTCCTGTATTAAATTCCAGATTTCCAGTGCGATTAAATATGCAGGTAAACCATTAAAATCTATACCATACACACTATACACTTGTGCGCATCTGGTTGGCTTATATATAAAGCATGATTAGAAAGCACGAAACACGTTGTTTGGCGATGTTTACAAGCAAACTTAAAAAGTAGTCTCACTTTTTCTAAACGAACTGTCTTTTGCCGACAGTAGCACGCCCAAGTTAATCTTTGTATGAAATATTATAACGATGACAGATTTGCAGTTTTGGAAGAGCGACATGCTGTTTCGTGTTCTTTGGAGCGCGAACCATGCCGCTTGCCAAATCGATATTTCGATTTGTTTTAGCCGATCAAAGATAGAACCATTCGTTATTCAATTTTGTGCTGAAACACGAGTTGTACTTCTATTGAGTTATGACGTCGCCATTCGTTAGGTAACTGACAGTTAATGGTATTATTTTTAAATCTTCTTAAACACTTCATGGAAATTTTCGAGTGCTGTGGTCCACGTTTTCCGATTAACTGCCACAAACTTAGTGGTGACGTAAGCGGTGACGTAAGTAGCGACTTAGTATCTCGTGCACGACATAATCACTGCGCAATAATAGTCGTTAATTGCGAACGCGGGCTAGTTTCCCACAGAGAGCTGTCGGTTTAAACACGCGGTTTTTGCTATTCTCAACTTGGTATATACGTGCCAAAATAACTTGGCCGAAAATATTTATTTTTAAAACGATTAAATCGTGCAAAAGTAAGACGTTTTGTTGACTGCTATTTAGTATAATTATACTACCTATCTAAATAAATCCGTAACTAATTATGCTGAAAATTCCGTTTTTGTCTTACCCTGAACAACAGGTTACTCATACAATGTTTATTTATACCTTTCACTGTATTGGTTTTGCTTTTAAGATTTCTTCTGTAACCTGCATTGTCGCGCTCATCTGGTCTGACCAGGACAGTCCACCTGAAACAGACAAATAAAAACCGCGGCGTGCTTTTCTGTCGTTAATCGAGTTTCTCGTTGTTGTCCCAGCCGCTTGGGAGCAACGTCTAATCAATTCCAGTATAGAAGCCTAGCTTTTCTGTACCAAGCTGCGATAAAAACTTGTCGTTTCGATTTGTGGCTGCCAGGGAACTACTCGTGGTAACCGAAACTGATTAATAAGAACGCCTGGCTGATTGATTTCAAGCCTGGATCGGTAATTTTATGAGAAAAATATTGAATTGGTATTGATGGTACAATCCAGGTCAGAGTTGCACCTACTCAGGTCATTGTTCTGCTGAACCAAAATTTAATATTAAACTTCTGGCTTTAATAAATCGGTAGGATAATTTAATGTAATACTGCGGGGTAAGATGGGATACCGTTAGCGCCTATATTTCCGTTATATCCTGTTTTTTTATAACAGGTAACAACGCTATTTTAGAGTTGTGAGCATACGATATTTTAGTAATATCCTTTGTTTGCTACCTAATTAGGAGAAAAGAGAATAAGACAGGTTCCATCTTACCCCACTACTATATTCAAAAATGGCGTTTACGCTCAGAAAGCTACCGCACAGGAGGTTTAATTATATATTTAAAATCGAAAATTTTAAGTTTGGCAAATTTATTTTGCTAGACGTTTAAACTACATGACACGTTTCAGCGAAACAAACCGCATTTAACCGGATTTAACCAGTTTGCTTGTACCACGTCTCTAATCAAACTTTAGCTAATGGTCCATTAAGTACTTGGTCAAATCTAATCAGTGCTAAATGCAATCTTATTACGATTGAATGTTAAACAAATTCAACGCTTTCCGAAACCTACCGCAACAAATCAGTTTTAAATTTGTCTCAATTATACAAATTCGTTCTTAATTAGGGGAAATTAAAAATATAAAACAGGCTTTTGACACATTTGAGTTACAGTAAAAATGTAGCATTCCTTATTTTTTATTATTAAATATTTTTTACAGTTTAAATATGGAAAAAATATATAAATAAACCAAACACAACTCTGAAAAAACTTAGATTTATTTCCTTTACGCACTTGTTATACTTCTTATGCAACCTGCTCTTTACAAGAGCTTTCCTTCAACGTGAAGGTATATATATATATATATATTGTCACAAAGCAATCAAGCTAGTTTTTCATGCTTTTTAATGAAATCGATTATGCGTCCTTTCGTTTTTGTATATTTAATCACTCTGTTAAACCTTACAATCCCAGATTGGCAGCGCGACGTTGCGTTTTTTTTTAATTTCGACCGACAGCTTTGGAACGAGTTCAGACAGCTAACCGCAGTAATCGAACCTACAATCACTTCAACTGAATGTCCAACGTAGGATTAAGCGTGAGCTGCGTAAGTGCTTTGGATTTCTGACGTATAGGACCATGGCCTGCTGAATATTTTTTTATCTCCGCTGTATTATGTAGGCCATGATAGGACACGCATATAGTACTGTAGGGTAAAATGAGATACCGTTAGCACATTATTCCATGTTTTTTATTCGTGTTTTCAACATTCAACCTTTTAGAGTAGTGAGGATACGGTTGTAGAATTATGGTAATACTCTTTGTTATAACTACCAAATGGAACGAGAAAAAAACATGTCCTATTTTGCCCCACCTTACTGTTCTGCAGCACATCTGTATAAGCTATACGCCGATCATTTTCTACGTTTTATTCTCGTGCAGCAAACAGCCGATTATTTTCACCACGAAGTTATATCCCGGAAACGGGTGAACTTTTTAATAGAAATAGGCTAAATAGCTCTTTCGGGTTGAAACGAATACGGTAGCGGGTAGCTCGTATATGCGGCCATCCTTCAAAGGTGTCTTTACTCTCACGGTGTACTTCATATAATTGCTCCCTTTACATTAGATTGCACTTTAGGGCCTCTCATTAAAACGTGGCAGAATCCGAGTACCGGCATTTTGCACGGTTCATGCTATATTTGCCCACTCTGTACCGAATATTGAGCGGATACTCAGTCGCCACTGCTATTATTCCATAACTTAATTGCACTAAACGAGAGTCGACTAACTTAATTGTAACATTTACATGTCGAGCTACCAGCGTGATTATAGCGAATAACGTGCTTCTACTTAAGTTGATCAAACACTCTGGCAAGAGGTGTACAGAGCAGAAGTAAAACATAACCAAATCAATTACTGCTTCAACCCGCAGGCAAAGATATACAAAATAATCAGAACCGGCGCGTGGTACGAAGTAAATGCCTGCCCTGAGAAAAGGTGCCAAAAAACTTACCTAAGGATAAACAAAATTGTCGCGGTAAAACGCCGTCATAAAGAGAGGATACTTAAATAAACAAAAAAGGCCATTTAAGGTCGTTAATGCACTTGCCGCGGATAGTTACCGCATTACAAAGTGGTTTAATTGCTTTTACCGCATATGTTTAACAGTTACTGCGTACACAGTGACGTAGCAATACACGAAAGTTAAATGATTATACCCTAAAAACGACCGTGAATTTTATGTATACTGTATAATTGTTCTTAATTTCGCCATTAAAGAATCATAACTGAGCAATGCGCGAAATTTCGTCAAGATATATGTTTGGTTCTTTATAGATTCTAGCGAGCAGTTACGTTTTGTAATAATAAAATAGCCAAATTCGAGGCAGCTTAACTGCCTTCGGCCGTTATAAACTGGTAGATCTATAAAACCAGCAATTCCCTTTGGTGTTTTGCTGCTAAATATCATGTTCTGTCGTCCACTATCCAGGTTTACAAGCTCATAAAATGCCGGCGTATATATTCTTTGTATAACCCATAATTTGAATTGTTTCTTATGTGGGAGAGATTGACAAGTTACTTGGATAAACTGAATGCTTGTTTTAACACAGTATTGGTGTATAGTACTGTGGGGTAAGATGGGATACAACTTAAATCTTGAGATAGAGAATGAAAATATGTCTCATCTTACCCCACCCTACAATACCTCCACACAAGGTATACAAGGTTATGCCATAAGAAAGGCCTTTATACTTGCAAACACAACAGCGAATATTAAATTAAACGGGGACAGGGGAATTAGCAACAAAACAAAAGGCGGTGAAACCATATAGATTTGAAGTTACAATTACTTTCGAATGCGTTATACCAGCTACTAGAGCGAATTTTTTGCACGTATATTATCAGACTTTAAACCTAAAATAAATAAAAACCACATTCATATCGATTTGTTCAGAAATCTGCCTTGAAATGCAAACAGCAAATTCATTATAATCTTTAAAAATCCTATAAACCCGATTACAATTGCGGACTTATCTGTCAAAGCTAGATAAAAGTCAAAGCATTAATCCGACGTCATATACACTATAGACACGTATTGCTGGAAACTATGTATATACTCGATGCAAATATGCCTGTAGGCTGTATATGCTGATACGAACTCTTAATAATTTATAAACAATTGAACAACTGAAGCTACTGCTTTATTGCAGAAAAGTACAATTGAACTAGGATCTCATACTACTGTTACAAACTAACAATAAGCTTTAAGTACAAGACTTTATAACCGAAACTGCAGTTGTTGCTGCTAGCGTATAAATGCCGGTATCTTATAAAACTGTCCTGCTGTCTGTCGCTACAAAGACAAAAGACCTTGCCACGCAATATAATTTCTAGTTCACCAAATCAGTCTTTAAAAGACCTCACGCGTTTTACGTTGCTACAATAATACTTAATTTTATTACCGCCCTTAATATAGTAGGGTGGGGAAAGGCAAAAAACTTTTGCACATGATATCCAAATATCATGGTGGTGTTTTAAGCATTTTATAACAGTCTATAGAAGCCGTGAGGATTCGGTTTTATAATTATTTATATGTTTTCTGTTTACTACAAAATGGGACTAGAAAATAGAATAAAAAGGTGTCCCGTCCTCCCCACTCTACTACATATAAATACTGTCTCAGATAAACGGTAATGGCATATAGCGATATAATAACGTATACTTGCTGACTAAACTAAATACTGATATTCAGCTTATAAAATTTTAACTAGTAATCGTTTAGAAGAAAACTTTTAGTCAACACGAAAACTTATGTAAGCAATATACAACTAATAAGCCGTCCTTTTTTCCGGTGTTTTAAATGAAAATCAGCAACTCTAAAAATTCTATCTTATCCAAATCCAAAATAAATCGAAACAAGTTATGCTAGCTAAAAATTAAAGCATACCCATATAGTGCTTAACAAGCGTCTAATAATTAAGTGACGCGGCGCTCAGAAAAAGTCCTTTGATTCCTAGAAATAGAAGTCAAGCAAGTATACAACGTAGCCCTGGTTTTCGAGGCGGTTTTACGTTTCTTAAATCACCGCATAAGGTTTCTGCCTCCGCTAAAAGCCCATGTTAAGTTAAACAGATTGTGGATATATTTTTACCTAAAAAAATAAACAGTATATATAAACACCATTTCGGGACATTACATTTGTTAATTAAATAACGACCTTGAACATTAATTCCTTTACCTTGCTTTTACCCTAAACTAGTTATACTGTAATGAATGTACAGGAAGTTTATACAAATACTAAAAACAGGTTAAAATATTTAAATATTTAATATATTTTGCGAAAAAACACGAGTTTAATTTTTATATTTTAAAAATTGTTATTTATATATAGTAGGTTGGGGCAAGATGGGACATCTTTAGCACATAATATCCAAATATCCTGTACGTTAGTTGGGAAATTCTCAATTTTCTTTATAAAGAAATGTAAAAAGCAAGAGTACGATAGTTAATTTTTGACCACTTTCGTGCCCGTATCGTATTTATCACTATTTATAAAGTACGCGCAATGGCGGTGACCTAACTAAGCCTATAAATGCACTTTCGACCGGCTGACGAAATGGTCATTTGGAAATGAATCAACTGTAATGGCGACCCCTTGCTCCTTTTGTTAAACGTGATTGGACGTTTGGTTTATATACCTCATCCGTTTGTTATCCTGCCGTAAATTAAAATCAATATATTCTCATTGGACGAGTGATTGCTAAAATACTTTGATGTTTTGAGTGACCAAAATCCGGCTTATGTCTCTAGCTTGTAGACTTTACAAAATGCCATGTTTTTTTCTGACTGCTTACCTTTATTTTGATTACTTTATTTTTTTAGAAATAAATTCAATTTACTTGTGTGAATAATAAAATAATATTTTTTAACACAGTTGGTTAAGACAGTGCATCGTTATGCGAATACTGTTAAGTACTGTGGTATTGTTTTTTTGTTGCCATACAACTATAGCATACTGCGGGGTAAGATGGGACACCTTTAGCACCTATAGATGTTCGAATTTTCTAAACGTGTTTTAAACAATTAACAAAGGTCTGGATGGAAGTCGTGAGGATACGGTTTTATAATTCTTGGAATGTTCTTTGTTTCTTACCAAATTAGACAATAAAACAGAATGAAAAGGTGTCCCATATCCATTCACCCAATATACTTTATACTAAAAACATTATATGATAGTTCAATTACTTATGTATATTTAAATTCACCATACATGTTAGCGCACTCAGTGTCCCAAAACATAACATTGCATAGAAAAGCACTTTAACCTACCAAAACAGGAAGTACTAAACAAAGGCCATGTTGTTTTTATATAAAAATCGACCTGTGCGAACTAGGTATAAAGTACACGGTTGATGAGTTAGCGCTTTAAACATCTGTCCAAGTTCTCACACTTTTGTTTGTCGCGTTTTGGTAACTTACGTGATGCGAGGTAGGTTCCGTTCGGATGTAACAACACGTATCTATATCACGGGTTATACTTTGAAGTGCTCTTAACGTATGACGTAAATTGACAGCAACTAACGTTGGCTTCTGACGTAGTATGTTGCTTTTGCTTGAGCGGTATGTGTCTAATGTCCTCTATGGTCATAAAATATTTCAGAAAGCAATAAGATAACGTGTATACAATGTTACCTGTTGGTTAAGTGAAGTGAAAATGTATATGAAAAAGGCTGACGTAACTGTATAGGAGAAATCCACAACGAAAGAAGTGTGAGAGTCACGCTGAAAGTTTGTTTTCACGAACTACCACGTGATACATATGATCTAATGTATATAATGCGCTCTATAAGTGGATGAAGTACTACTGATTAGACCAGTTAGTCATTAGAACTCTATAGATTTTACAGTGTTAGTTTTTGCCTTGTTTTTGCAATAAGAGCCTATAGAGTTTCCTATAGGTATAATAGTGTTACTTTTTCCTCAGTTTTTGCAGTAATAGCCTATAGAAACAGTTATTTTTAAGTTAGTGAATATGAAAACTTTGAGCACCCTTTCGCATGCCACTGAAGCAATGGGAAAACTTTCAATGCAAATTGCTCAAAATCAAGAAAAAAACTCAAGCGAGGAAGAAAATGATTCGTCATGGACGACCATTCATATGAGAAAACCTGGGAATAGGAAACATACAGGACCGCACGGTAGTTAATAGTATTTGCCTTTCAGTTATATATAGTATGGTTGGGGTATATGGCCCATGTTTACATTCCTATTTATAGTCATATATGGTAGTAAATATAGATTATTTACAGATTTATGTAACCGTATAGAGCAACGGTAAAACTCGATTTGGAAATATGGAATAAAATGTTCTGAGAGTCGTAAAAATTATCATTAAACTAAATACCGATTAAATAAAAAACTATATATATATTTATTATGGTTAAATTATTTAAATATTGTTATACAAATTCTGCAGATGCCAAGAGACCTGTTTCTTGCAGGCATCAGGCACTTGGCCGAACAAGTTCAGCTCCGGTAAATATTCCCAACAGGAGACATTGGAAAAATCAACATGAAAAGAAACAGCTTACTAGAGTTAGCAGTCTCGCAGGTGGAATTTCACCAGGAGGTAAAAATAGAAGTGTTTTTATTAAAATTAGTTACTCACTTTACAGCGAATTTGTTATACAGGTTAAACCTTTAGGGGACGTATTTTAAATTTTAGTTGTTTATTTATATTTTAAATTCGCGCAATGTGGTGTAAAGCCTAAAGTGTTATATTTAATTTCCAATTTAAATTACAGGGAAACACCGATTAACATACGATCGCGACTTCCTACTCGAGTGTCGTCTATCTCCGCTTTCTTTATCGCCACCCAGCGACCTTCCTGTTATACCCGGGGCAACTGCACCAGCAAAACGACGTCCAAAAAAGAAATCTCTTGGTAGGTGTATAGTAAGAAGGAATTTCGTAAGCACCTGAATTTCATATTTCGTGATCTTGTTTTGAACAATTAACATCGGTCTATGGGAGTCGTGAAGAAACGGTTTTACAAATCTTTGAATATTCTTTGTTTACTACCAAATGAGTCGAGAAAATAGAATGAAAATGTGTTCCATCTTCACCCACCCTACTATAAGTATCAAATAATATTCAAAGTACAATATCCAAACTTTGAGTTTTGTGTTTACGATGCATTGTTTTTTTAGAAAAAGTTGACTCGAACATCTCAAATGCCTCTGCTGCTTCATTCACCTCGAATGTCTCGAGCGCCACCGACGACGAACATAAGCCGTTATAGTTGTGTATGCGTGTACATTATTTGCCAGCTATGCATGCTATTGTGTACATTATTTCGCAGCGACCGAACGAAGGGTTCCTTTTTTAAATATTTATTGCTGTGTTGCGTGTGGTCAAAATAAACTTAAAAGATGTAAATTTGTACTGTTACATTGTAGCCAGTCAGAGAAGTGTTTTAAACAGTAAATTACTGAGTGTGTGAATTACACTACATTACTTCAAGTTGATATAGTATGGTGGGGGAAGACGGGGAACCTTTAGCGCATATTATTCAAATATCCTGATCGTGTTTTAAACAATTTACAACGGTCTATGGGAGTCGTGGGGGTACGGTTTTATAACTCTTTAAATGTTCTTTGTTTACTACCAAATGGAGCGGGAAAACAGAATAAAAGGTGTTTTATCTTTTCCCATTCTGCTATAGCAACTGGTAGTGTAGTCTCTGATTAGGAACAGATCCTGTTCAATTAGATCAAATAAAAGGTGGTTTATTAAAAGTGGGGGCGATTAAAATGTAAGTTCGACCACTTACGACAGCAAAGAGCAAAAACTAAGCGGGTACCATAAAATGTCAGTCTCGTTCTTTTTCCAACATCGAAGCTTGATTCGTGTAAGTTTGTTTGTTGCTTTCAATCCATCTTAATCTCGTAAATTAGAATCTCATATGGTTGCAGAATATAGCAGTTTAACCGTAAAGATGTTATATTGCAATTTATTCCGTTAGATCAGGTTATTTAGTCAGTTTGGCAAGTCTGACTCGCACTTAGAAAGAGTACGTGTGATTTTCAGTATGTCTCTTAAATGTTGTTGTTTAGGTGAAGCAGTTACCAGGTAATAATGTTGTACACAGCTCGTTATTTTAGGCAACTAGTTTAGAATACGGAAACCAATAGTTAAAGAGTTTTGCCAAAAATAGTTCAGTTTATGTAGGCACGTTCGGAAAAACTTATAAAATGTATTTTGTGACCCCCATGAAAATCTAAAATTTTATTTTTTGCAGTGAATCATGGCGCCAAGAAAGGCTAAAGTCGAGAAGACTGAGGAAGTTGTACAACTCGGCCCACAAGTCGCTGAAGGTGAAAATGTCTTCGGAGTTGCCCATATATATGCCTCATTCAACGATACATTCGTTCATGTCACTGATCTATCTGGCAAGTAAGTTTTATTTTAAAATTGGTTGTTTTGGTGTTTTTTAAAGTTTGGTCACGGTTTGTTACAAAACATCACATTTTATTGTTTCTGCATGGCTAAGTCTGCAGAATAGGGAAGTTTCTGGTGAGAACTGTTGCGTGCAAAACATTAATTTTCGCGTGTGTGCTATCATTAAATGTTGGGCTGCAAAGCATGTACATTTCAGAGTTGCGCCAGGAATTATTCTAATAGTACTGGTTTGTTATTTATTAATTGGGTGCTTGTGGCAGGTTATTGCTTGCATAACCAGATTTTTGTAAATAAAATGCCCATTCACCTGGCATACTCTGTAGGCTGTCTTCATAGCATAACGGTCTTATCGAAGCCAGTTATTTCGTTCCTATGAAATAACTGGTCATATCTGACCAAAAGAAATGTTTTAATGACGGTCGCTAGTTCACCAACTTAATGTGGATATTGCATCACTACTGAAACGAACAATACTACTTCCTTAAATTATTGCAATTTGGCTAGGGGTTTTGGGTTAACCATTATGTCATAGGGTACATAGACCTAAATTTGTTAAATTGAACCCTGGGCAAGGGAAGTTAATGTGGACCCAAAGGTGTCAAACTTTTTAATGCAGAGATAGTTAAATATTCATTTCTGTGAAACAAATCTAAATTTTTGGTCCCAATGTTTTCTGAATAATACAGTGTCGAAAATATGTCGGGAAGCCTAACTACCCTATCACTCTTAGTTTGTTGCCGTTGTCCGTACTGCAAAGAGTATCTAACTAGCTATGAAGCAGGGGTTATTTTTCATAATGTTTTGTAAAAGGTATGTTGTGTTGATTTTATTTCATAATTTAATTTTGTTGTTGACAATTCCAGAGAAACAATTGTACGTATCACCGGTGGAATGAAAGTGAAGGCTGATCGTGATGAGGCTTCTCCTTATGCTGCTATGTTGGCTGCACAAGATGTTGCTGCTAGGTATGTCTCTATGTTCAACTGTACCTTTAGTTTAGCAATGGTTTGACTTGGGTTTATAAATCTGTTAGTATATTATAAATCTGATAGTAGGCTAATATCACTATTTCATGTACATTTGTGTTTAACTTTATTATTATTGTCTTTGTCAGTTCATAACTTAACAGGCTGTATCCGATTGTTTTGGCAGCATAGCTAGTTACGAGTTACTTATTCAAAATTTTATTTGTCAATTATTACAAATTACTAAGCTTTTTTAGAAAACCAAAAATAAGCTGATTAACACTTAGCAATATATTATCACATTTTTATAAATTGTAGGTGCAAAGAGATTGGAATCAACGCCCTTCACATCAAGTTGCGTGCAACTGGTGGAACCAGAACCAAGACTCCAGGACCTGGTGCACAAAGTGCACTCCGTGCTCTTGCCAGATCTGGAATGAAAATTGGACGCATTGGTAAGCCAATAACTATTTTGTACCAAAACATTGTAGTGTTTGACAATTCAATATTTGTGTTGTATTTATTTTGTTAGTGTTGGTCCTATTTAAAACCATGTAGATATACGAAAACTTGGGAAATTTTAAGAGGATTGCGTAACAGTCTAATGTGGCGGGCTTGTGGCTCTGCTTAGGAGCATGGCATTGTGACTAAACCACTTCGTTAGTTTCGGGAGCAATTGCTGTGACGTGTCTTTCCCAAGCCCACATTCCCATTATGGTAGGATTGATAGCAGGGATGAGCCTTGAACCTGTGCAACAGTGGCGAAATACCCACATAATAACTGTTTTTGCCCAACAAAAAGTGCTATTTATAAATTTGAATAAGTCTTTGATATAGAAACCAAATTAAATATACATTTCGGTCATTATCGAAGCCAGTGGTATTATATTAATTAATTTCACTGGTCAAAATATGACCAACATAAACGGTTGCTTGACGGTCGCTGCTTTAATTCTATTAATGTGTAAACCAGCATCACTGAAGTACCCTACAATTCTTTTGATTAGACTCCACTATCTTTTTTAATTGTTATAGTTTTTAAAAACACAGTTACAGCTAGTTAATTTGATTTACAGAGGATGTTACTCCAATTCCATCAGACCACACAAGAAGGAAGGGTGGCCGCAGAGGACGACGTTTGTAAATTGTCGTAAAAATATCGAAATAAATCGAATGCGTGCAATTTGTATGGGGTTTTTGTTGTACATAAGATGTAAATTATAAATGGCTTTTAATCAAACATTTGGCAGTGAAGCCGATTGCCTCAGTTTACTGATTTGTTTATCTACTTGCACCAAACTAGTTTGGGTAGAAGAATGCAGTTATACTCTACGGTGATATGGTATCCTTCAATAACCAAAATCTTTATTAGGCCGTAGGCCCTGGATGGCTGTGTTTAATTAATGTAGATTTTAAGCAACTAATTAAGATGATCTTTTGGTCGTTTTATAAATCATTTTGTTATAAGTAAGAAAAAATCGGTTTGTGGCTCAAACTTCTGCTGTAATGTAAATCTGTTTAAATAGGCTAGTGAGCTATTCAAAAACCATTGTTGACAGGAACTTAAAAGTATTAAAGTATTTTCAACCAAATAAAAATGTAAACTTGACGGGCAATATGAAACGAAGCGGAATTCGATTGCTTGCTTTCTGATCAATTAATTTTCATTTTTTTAGGAATTGAGAATTTCGTGTTTACTACAATTTTAAACGTCTAAAAACACCTATAAATTATAAATGGCACACTTGAATGCACCTAAACTAAGCCGTATAAATATTTAATTTGATATTGGCGTTGAACATACGCTGTCGTCAACATATATCTTAAAATATGTTTGCTATTTGGGGTGTTTTGATTTTTTTGCTGGAGGACGTTAATCTTTTAACTTGATGCAGAGTATAGAAACTTTTTATGACTTTGTGCAATCTATTTTATATATAGACTAAAAAAAGCATTTTTCACATCTGAACGAGCATTAACATTTATTAAACAACAGTTGGCCAATTTGATATAATTTTTGTCCCCTAGAAAATGCAAAAAAAACGTTTTTTGCTATTCTGATAATGGCGGGAAATGTGACAAACGCAACGTTGACATAAAAAGTCATTTAATTTCCGCCCCGCAAATCTTTTAACATCATTTAAAACTACTTAGATTATTCCCAAACTTATCACATTTCAAATATTTTCACTTTTTCCCATAACTTTTATATTCTATGATCTAGTGCTTTGTGCTGTAATCACTGCGATTTGAAAGGTTACGCCTCCGTTTTACGGTTGGTTTGATTTCGCAATCGTATTTGGTCATCCTTTGCCACGGGCCACCGCCTCGACGAGAAGTTTCGTAAAATCGTTTGTAATTTTCCGTCCATGTTACCTAAAGACTTAATGCGCAGGCAAGTGTATTTTATATGTTGTGTATATGTAAATTATGCCATGCGCGAATGAATTAAAAGTTTGTTAATGAGCAATTACGCTTGTGTAAACATTCTACCGCAAGTTCCCCTTTTTCAATTATGCGCGCTACCGTTACTGTGTACATAAATGTAACTACAAACTTTCGTAACCGTTTAAACACTACATCTTAAAGTTAACATATAAGTTTTAATATTATATTATGTAACCTTTTGCAGAAGCAAAGCCAGGAAATGGCCATTTCCGCTCAATTATTGCAAGTATGCTGCATTTCCTTCTTCTTTATTGGCCCATATCGAAGTACATTAAATAGGTAAGTTTCATTAGAATACTTAAAAATAATTATATAAATAATCATATATAATATATTTAATATATAAATAATCATAAAAAATGTAGGCTAGTATATAAAATATATGTTTCAATAAATTGTATAACTAGATAAATTATATGTAGGGATTCCATTCCAAATATATATAAAATGAATACTTTTAATGCTTTAGTTTGCAAACAACTAGCTACTTTTATGAAATTCATGTCAAAAAAGCATAAAATAATAATGATAATCACTCTGCAAATATTGTAACCTGAATTTGTATGGTACAAAGTAGAACCTATGCACAGTGGTATATAATATAGGTTTTGTTTGAGAACAGTTTTGTTTAACTTCCATGTTGTACAAGTATGTGTGTACATAGGCACTGAACCTGGGGTGGCAGGGTAGGCAGGCCAACCCTGGAATTTCACACACTGCATTAATCAGGAAATATTAAAACCAAGAGATTTAATTTATTTCAAAGGTTTGGGTGTCTAACTATCCCTGCCTCCACTGCATTATTAGAAGTATATCAGCCATGTGTGTGTACATAAAAGTTTGTCACTTGCACACACTTAAGCTTATGTACACACTACACGTGGTACACCATTGAACAGTGTGTTCAACCTTTCAGTTGAAAAACACCACGTAAAACCACTCAATTTTGCTGTAGTACTTGTACTACAGATTAGAAAGTTTGCTTTTGTGCAAAGGATATTTGAAATACATATTTTTCTACTGATTCGATGTGATTTTTGGGCTTTTTTATTATAGTTTAACATGGCCGTATAAATTACAAAAAAACTGTGCTCAGATATTCTTTCAAATAAATAAAATTATGCAGATTTTTTAAGAAAACCCAACATTTGACAATGCTGTGAAGCAGGGCTTTTTTCAATTTAACTTATGCTCATTAATATAGTAGTTACTAGTTAGGTCCTATGGTATTATGTAATAAGTCAACTCTCAGGTCCCTTGACAAGCCTTGTGGTATGACCTCAGTTCTTACTCATATTATAATAAAATGGGTTAGGACTACAAAGTAAAAGACACCTAAAATGGTAGAAATAAAGTTTTGTACTGTATTAAAAAAAATCGGTTTATTATTGGCTAGTTAACATTAATGATAGTTACACAACTTACACACACCCATTGAGAATTTTTTTAAGTTTTCACTTATTAGAGAAAGAATGTTTATTAATGTCCTTATTTTCTATCATTTGAATTTCAGTATAATTAATGCAAATCTCACAACACTAATACCTATAAAAAAAACAACATTTGCATAAAAATAACACGTCAACCGTATATATGCTAAAACAAACAAAATTTAAATTTATCTAGCACTGTAACAGTTAATAGTCACTGGTAGTCATATGAAACACTACAACAGTGGTCAAGGTCAAGTTTTAGCCCTCAAATTGGTATAATGGTAAAACGGCAAATTACTTCTAGTTGATGTTTTTCTTTAAAGAAATTTTGAAAGTATGTGGTACTGCAGGAAGTTTGTGATGGGAAGTTATTGTAGTGTTTCCTTGTGTTTGTTGTGACCATAACAGTTATTCAAATACTCTAACCAGGCACCAGTACTGTATATGGTAGAAGAGTTATTGAACGACAGATTAATCAGAGTTAAATAAAGGAAAGTAACTGTATCACATTCCATCTTTTAGTTAAAATGTTCCAGACTTAAATCATTTTAAAATTTAATCAGGTTTTGCATTTTTTTGTAAAGTATTTAGTTTTAGGCCTGACTTACTGAATAGCTTTTAGGTTATGCGGAATTGACTTTATCACAAAAGTTAATAAATTGCAATCTAGGTTATATAAATGTGATTTTACTTGTTTTAATATATTTACTAGGTCAAACATAAAGTTCCATGATTATTATTATTTTAATATATATCATTTATGTAAAGGTTTCCTATTCATATAATAAAGGCAAACTATGTTAACTAAAACGGATGGAAGGTGTACATTTGGCATTGGTTTTTTGGTATTTGTCCATGTATGTCCCTTTTTATTTTAACAGCTTCCTTTCTCAGCCCAATGGTGCTGTATTAAATCTATTACCTTGTTTTGTGTCTCCTACTTTTGGCCTAGTTATCTGCTTAGTAAAATGTAATTGAGATTTAAGACATAAATTTGAACTAGGTTAGAAACATCACAGGGAGATGTGAATTCCTCACTCCTATTATAATTAGGGCATCTGTTCCTCGGCGCTGTTTAATCCAGATTTTATTCCATTGGTGAAAGCAATTGGCGCCGTGACGCAGCGGGTGTTTGACGTAGAATAGGAAAAATGGGCAGATGGCCCAGATATAATTCAAAGGGCTCTCGCGCCTGTACTAGCCGATACAGTCTTATTCTGCGTGTTATTCTTAACCAAAGCTGCTTTTCCGGCCATTTACTTACACAGAGACCGCATTCCAATTTGCAACGCGGAAATCACGCCGCCGATCTTAAATGCCTTTGGTGACGTAGAGCATTGGGAATTCGAATACTCCCTTTTCCTTATTCGGTCTGACGTCGCTGCGGCCTGAACCACCGCTCGCACCATAGTCAGTCCTGTTCCTCTGGACACAGCCAGAAGTACAGCACGAGGTATAGCAAGATAAAGTTCGCGGTAGAATAGTTTTTTGCCAGAAGCAGTTTACACAGATAATAGCGTTGAAAGTGACCGCATTAAAACTACTCTTTACGGTTTAATGGACGCTTATAAGGTTACAGGGCAAAATAATACCGCGTCTTTTAAACGGGAAATGTGATACGACAACCCATAATCTACCGCGGCATTTTCGCGGTCCCATAGGTTTTCCGTTAATCTTAGACCAGCGACTTGCACCTGCCGTATTAGCAACGAGCCAGCGCCGCTTGCCATCGTATTCCCGCTGAGCTTGTATATGTACGCTGACACTATCCAGGTGTCTTAAACATACGCAGAAGCTTGAAGGCCAGTTATAAAGTGGCGCAGTAGAACGCCGTTCCATCAATGAAAACAGGGCGTGTCGTAACGGAAGGCTGTGCTTTTTTCCTTGTACACAACGCTAGCGAGAGAGTAATACTTCGTGTCCGCCAGGGACCAGCCTGTTAGTATGTAATGTTATTACAGCAGACGAGACTATAAACTATAAAACTAAATTACAGTGAATCATACCAGTAAAACGCTAAGATTTTCGAAGATCGTGCAATGAGCGAATTTTTGTGGCGTGTATTTCCAGGCGAGTTAACTTCAAAGGCTGTTTATTTACCAGATTGCCAGGCGGAGTTCATTCAATTACGCGCCCTTTACTTAATGGAATCCCAAAGGCCTAGCAGAGGAACAGTGTCGAAATGTCTTATGTTATATTTAGTATCAAATAAGGGGCACTTTGGCGACTTACAAGTCAATAGGACACACTGAAAGCTTGTAGTTCTCAGGCTAAATACCACACTAGGCTTATTCCTAGCGCCTATCTCCGCCCATGTCCGTCGTTGCTGTCTTGCCATTATCTTTACAGGCATCCGCGAATACTTCGGAATTTGTATAGCCTGTTTCAGACGCTGTATAGACAGCGGTGCTGAAAGCCGGTGGGAGCGAAGGCCCACGGAATGCCGATAAATTAAATCGTTGAATGAAATGAATGTCTGGAACAGGAGTTTGTGAGTTTAGCAGGCATAGTCGTTGGAAGACCTCAATTCACAAATCTAACGCTTGTTGTCTTAGCAACAAAACAGGCGGTTTTCACATTAACCAAGTTTGAATTTTGCCTGTTTGATCTAATGGTTATACAACGAGTGTGTGTATGCGCGCACGCGTCTTGTGCGTGTGTGCCTTGTGTGCGTAACATGCCTTTGAAAAAAGGCCTAAAAGCGTCATGCGGGATATCTAATGCATTTTTAATAAGGTCTGAATCATCGGTTTACTGTTAGATGTAACACCTAGTCTGGAACAGGAGTTTGTGAGTTTAGCAGGCATAGTCGTTGGAAGACCTCAATTCACAAATCTAACGCTTGTTGTCTTAGCAACAAAACAGGCGGTTTTCACATTAACCAAGTTTGAATTTTGCCTGTTTGATCTAATGGTTATACAACGAGTGTGTGTATGCGCGCACGCGTCTTGTGCGTGTGTGCCTTGTGTGCGTAACATGCCTTTGAAAAAAGGCCTAAAAGCGTCATGCGGGATATCTAATGCATTTTTAATAAGGTCTGAATCATCGGTTTACTGTTAGATGTAACACCTACATGGCGTATCATTAAAATACTACTACCAGCATAGGAGAAGTAGTTGAGTTAGCTCACTATTATATAATGGCTCTATGTTTAGGACTACAAAGTGCTTCATATTGATGCGCTTTACCGACATGGGACCAGGTTCCCTAGCAAGCAGAAGTTATTAGTCTGGTGGGAGCAATTGAGCGGGCTGAATAGGACCATTGACAACAAGATCTTGGCCGAAACGTTATCAGTAAGTATCGTTGATATTTTAAATTCTGTACTGTTCTGAATGTAGCTTGTCAGTGTTGTGTTTAACAATGCAGATATGGAACCAGTCGTTTCCAAATCACCGCCATTACACTTTGCACAAGACAGGCTGGATTGAGCATGAAAATTTAGCCGCAAACTTGTATAAGATGGCGCCACAGTTATTTTAAGAGCATTCTGCATGCCAATGACCGACAAAGTGCGTTACGTAAAATAGTACATTTTGCTGCATCATTATACCCGCTTTAATTCCGGCCTAATTTCAGTCGTTTATTTGTACAAAACCTAACCGTGTACAGCCTACAAAGTAAGCTAAACAAGCGCCCCTTTTTCAGGCTCTCTGCATGTTCTTTCCAGCCATAAGATAAGAGTCCTAGCGAGTGCCCGAGCATTTCTCTCTCAGCTTTTATGTCTAGTGGAACAAGGTAGTGAAGTATTCTATTGTTCTGCGCGCTGAAGTTCGTTTTGAGTGGCCCGAATGTTTTGCTTTAAAAGAACCCAAAAATGGAAAACTCCTATGCTTACCGAAACAATTCCTAAGTATGCCATTGTGCGAGGTTTTAAGTGTGCTTCAGTGCCGAAATGTTTTTTTCGCAAGATAGCCTTAAATTCCTTTATAACCGAGTGGTTAGTGTATAGACCTGCCAGGCGCCTATATATAGTCAGGAAGCTGACGATCAATTCAATGCATTGTTAATACACAGGGAAGTGCGAGAGGGAAGCTGACTATCAGCCATGGAAAGTTCTAGAAGATACGGCTGATGTGACGTATTCAGGAGTAGAGGTGCAAGTCAACCGGTCCCAACTACGCCCATTTGATTCGTGCTCACGGTATGATTATAGTGTTAAGTGTCATTTGCCTTCACTTTCATTTAATTCGTATCAGGTATGAAAAGCTTATGCACGAGAACGAGGCTGGTTCTTCTGAATACAACAAATTCTTCCTTTCTAGCCATTGGCAAGCACTGAAGCGAGAAATATCCGCACATTTTAATGGTAAATGGAAATAATTTTACCCACTGAATAATACATGGGCTATTACAGTATCTGCCTATCCTAGCGTACATACCTCTTAATAGTGCGTTGTCAGCCGAACAGCTTGTCGACTCGTTTATGGCAATTGTGTGTTAACAAGTCCTCTTATCTCGAAATATAGGTTACAACGTAGCAGACGCGGATGTTCTATCATTATACCAGCTATGTGCTTTTGATCTGGCGCTGTACGGACGAAACGAGCTATGTGCAAACTTTAGTGAATACTTCTTCGAGGTAATGGTTAAAAACGTTTTAGGATTTGTATGAGTTTTGCGTACATTTTTCGGCGGTTGTCGTTCAGTCATTCTATGCATACGTGCTATACCGGTTTGCATAGATTGTCCGAACATTAACAGCCGAAGGCCATCTTCAAACGCAAGAATTAAGTTTAAGTTCCGACTAAAATCAATACGAAGCTGAAACAACAGTAAAACCCTTTTATCTCCAGGTGCTAGAGTACGCCTCGGACTTAAAACACTATTACAAAACCGGCTACGGGTTTGGCATAAATTACCACCTCGCTTGCCCTATTTTAGAAGATATGCTATTTAAGCTGGATAAGGCCGTACAAGCTGGCGGATCCACGTATGTATTATATAACTACGCTCAAGTTTTGTATACTGATGTTGTATATGTTGCAGAAATGGGTCCGTCGTGCTACGATTCGGACATGCTGAGACCTTGATTCCTTTGCTGTGTTTGTTGGGGTTATACAAGGACGATACACCACTTACCGCACGGAGTTTTTCATTACACCGCAACGCCCGAAAATTTCGGTGAATTTTCGTTCTTTATTTTCCATACAAACTACCGTCGGCCTGCCAGGCGTGTAGGAGTGCTATGCATTATTCAAGCTATTGATTCCCATAGCACACGCAGCGTTATAACGCTGTTCGCTTAACCAGTCGGCAGGGAGCTTGTAACCTTTTGGTCGTGTCGCTCGAACACGGAAAACGAGTTTTTTTTTGGCAAGATTTTTGTCTGAACGACACCATAGGCGATACACGCATCAAACTAGTTCAACTGGTTTCCCATCAATTTTTACCGATCAGTTAAACTATCATGGCTTGGCCGCTTCTGGCTGCTCGCTGGGCCGTAACGACCTCGCCCGTCGGGCGCTTTTGAAAACTTGTTCCCGCCGGTCAGCGCGATTTTAACGGTATTCGTTAAGTGCTGCCGTAATTAATTACTAACGCGACAAAGCACCCTTCCGCGGCGCTGCGCACAGCTCCGGTACTTCAAGCTGCGCTCGTAAATCGCTTAAGAGACGTTACCATGGCGAACTGTAGGCTTCACAAAAGCCGCTTTTATTCCGCCTTGTTGGAAACGAGCTACACAAAAGAAACTCGCAGCGTGGCGCAGTTTTAGGAGCGAGGTAACAGCCTTCAAATGCTCCTATTAGCTACTTGTGCCAGCTTCACAATGGCTTACTTCTCCTTCAAGGCGCTTCGAAATGCAGCTTCAGTTTGGCTTTAAATTACAAGCGGGTCGTTTTTCGCTGTCCAAATCACTTGAAAACTTCGCACTCGTTTACTTCTTAAATTAAAACCCAATATACCTTCAAATCTTCGCCCATTTCAAAGCTTTAGAAGTGACTTATTCCCACCGAAAGATTGCAACTATTATTCCAACACTTATAACTCCCATACTATACTTCAAAGGCGACCTACAATTCCCATACGTAAACTAATTTCACGCATACCTTGCAACTATAAACTTCACCGCTTATTTAATTTTCAATTCCCAGAAAATCCTATTTTCACAGCAACACATATTTCATACATTTTGTGTTGTTGCTACCTGGCATATTTTTATAGAAATTGCTCCTTTGGTAAAAAGACGTTAGTTACAGTCTTGCCCTATGGCGTACGATACATTCATAAAACAAAGCTTCTACGTTTATTAATTATCAAAAGAGCAATTTTAGCATGTTAAACTGTGCAGTGATTTTATTTGAACAACAGACTGACGATGTCATTTAGACGCAAAAATATTTAATTATTGCACCAGATCTTAACTTTACAATGATCAAAAATACAGAATAAATAAAAATCCCAGTAAACCCATTTAGTTGCATACTTTTAAAATAATGGTCAATTTTGTATAGCTAAACTTGGCCAACAAAATTCACATTTTCAGCACACTAGACTCCCATTCTTCGCTTGTGGAGTAAATTACTTGTCTTACCGCCCAACCACTACCCCACGCTATGCTAGATACTCAACGGCTATTTTCTAATCTAAAAGCACCCTATAAACCACTTGTCCGTGTTTTCAATTGCCATTGTCCTTTTCAAAATTCTTGCCCGTATTCAAGCCAGCGGCAAAACAATATTCGATTTTTAGAATTATATTTTTCGCCGCTCTGTTTAGCTTTGGTTTTGGCTAATTCAATAATCTGACATTGAGAAAATTTTTTATAGCTTAAAAATATACTGGCGTGTTGAACAATATTTAATTTGACTCGTATGTAGTGGGGTGGGGAAAGATGAGACACCTTTAGCACATAATATCCAAATATCCTGATCGTGTTTTTACAATAAACGGTCTATGGGTGTCGTGAGGATATAAATTTATAATTCTTGGAATGTTCTTTGTTTACTACTAAATGAGTCGAGAAATAGAGTTATAATATGTTCCATCTTCCCCCACCGTACTGTATATTTTTACTTGTGTATATTTTGCCATTATAGTGTGCCCTACGGCGATGCACGCTGTAGGGAACCTAAAATTAACGCCAGAGTTGACCTATTATCCCATCACCCTATGCTATAAAAATCACTTCTGATCGTTTTTTCACATTTCAGGACCGGAACATTTAGTCCATTTGCTGGTAACATTGCGCTTGTGTTGTACAGCTCGCACCACAATGAGAAGATGTTGCTTTCAATCGTACTTAACGAGAGAGTGTTAAAATTACCATACGCCGATTGCCACTACTGTGACTACACTGCTTTTCGTAAATTACTTGCCAGCCGTTTGGAAGGAATCAATTGTAATAAAGTTTGCGATTAAGAAAGAAAATTGCGTGATTGCTTTTTATTAAACTTTTTTAATAAAATACAATTCCAAAACTTTTCTGTTATATTTCTGTAACATATTCTACTGGTATGAAATTGTACATAATAGTAGAGTGGGGGGAGATCGGACACCTTTTCATTCTATTTTCTCGATCCATTTGGTATTAAATAGTAAACATTCAAAGAATTATAAAACCGTATCCTCACGACTCCCATATACCGTTGTTAAATGTTTAAAACACGGTTAGGATATTTGGATGTTATGTGATAAAGGTGTGCCGTTTTCTCCACTATAAAACGTTTTCAAAGAGGGCGCCGCATATGGCACTTAGCAGGGGGGAATAAAATTTAATTTAAATAGAACCCGTTTAGCCTCTCCCATATGGCTTGAAATGGTGTTTTAATGTAATATATTGAACGGTAAAATATCAGCATTGTTATCGAAGTCTTACACTTCGAATTGAATTTTACTTGTAAGTGCTGCAAACGTTTATAGCCATAGTAATACACATCAGTATCGTATTGTACTGGGGTCAGAATGTAGCACCTAAATCCATTTTCCTGAATGTGTTTAAACATTAAACAAAGCTCTTATAGAGTCGCGGGCCACGTTTATATAATTCTGTAAACATTCTTTGTTTACAACAAGGGAAAAATAAAGAAAATAAAAACATGTTCCATCTTACCTCATACTACAATAGTTTAAGTTTAACCCTATATATAGCCCTAAGCTTATTATAGTTTAAATCGCTCTTAATGACAATTTTCTGATAAATATACTGTAGAATATTTAACGCGAAGATCCTTACACACACTATGGTACAAAATTAAATGAACCGGCATTTTAAGTTTAAACTATACCATGTGCTAAAAATATCGCTTAAAATAAAAATAATTCTCTAATATTCAGCGTGTGCGAGTTTGCTTTTCCAAAATGACAAGAGAACATATATGTCTTGAAGTCCAAAAAATTCTTGGTTGCTTTTTTTTTTCTGGTGAAACATTTTTGAAAAGCATGTTGGCACTATAATAAACACTGTTAGTGCTGGCACAAAAGTATTTTGCAACATTTTTTCAAGAATTTATTGCATTTTCGATCTAACATACGCCTGACATCTTTATCTTAATATACAGCACCAGCCATGCGATAACATAAATAGCATTCTTCGCTCTTCTGTATATCTTGCCATCGTGTGCGTCAGAGACAGTGATACGATTCGGGATGTTAATTCACTGCCCGGTCGATATACAGAATAATTTTGCAAATCGAATCGATTCGTTTTCGACCGTTCACTTAAGCGGCGACAACGAAATTAATTTTTGATGAATCGCCAGTTTCTTGCTCGTGTCTTAGATAATGGTGTTGGCTTTTCAGGAGCATTTATTATTTCCGCATGAGTTAAGGTGTGGACGCATCAAGGTTATCGATTTTGTAAGCCCGCAGCCACACGGGTTCGTCAGGTGCATTCCCAATTGGAAAACGATCTTAATGTTCATAGACTAATTGGCCGCAACATGTCCATAGGGAAAAGACAGTGGCATCGTAGTAATGAAAATGAACGTGGTTAGATAGGTTAAGTTCACAGCCAAGGGCAGGCAGTGCGAGCATATGTGTATTCTCTTTCTTTTACATGACTCACGCATGTAGATTCAGTGGTTTGCCCACGACGTTAATTATCTGAGCTTAAGTTAGATATATGGATAAAATAGCGTTTTTAGTATTTGTGTTCTGCATTCAAATCGCCTTAGCTGCAAGTCGCAGGGACGGCAACTATTGTCCGTCCAGATGTATGTAAGTATTATGTATATATAGTTCTTTGGGGTAAGATGGGATACCGTTAGCACTTAAATCCCATATTTTCTGATCGCGTTTTGAACAAATAACAACGCCTTTTAGAGTCGTCGGGATGCGGTTATTTAATCTGTAAATATTCTTTGCTTACCACCGAATCTAAAAGCATGTCCCATCTTGCCCCACCCAACTCCACATAAAAATGTTTCTATTCTATGTGAGTGAGGTCTCGCAGCGTGGCACGTTATGGGTCCTTTAGGATTTAGGCCAGGATTGGCACATTTCCCCACAAAATGTATGATTAGTATAATTCTTGCTTTATTCAGATGCAAACTAAAACAATCCATCGTGTACGTTGGTTGTTCAAGACGAGGCTATAAAATTATGCCGCACCAAATACCATCAAACGTCACCGACCTAAATTTCCAATTGAACAGCCTTAAAAACTTAACTTCGTCGGTGAGTTTTTCTGCACTGCTTTTCGGTAATGTTATTGTCGCTTTGTGAGGTTATTTGTATGTTTTTTTTCGGTATATATTTTGCATTGTTTATAGATGAATTTTTGTTATTGCTTTTTTTAATGAGTTTTTTCTATTGTTTTTTCGGTGATTTTTCTGTTTTGTTTTTTTTGGCTGGTGTAGACTTATAGATTACGATGTAAGCATTTGGTTATAGGGTTGCGCCGAAAGCTGGTATAAATAATTGATTTGTATTAGTTTTTGCTATTTAGAATTTAAGAGGCCTGACGGCCAGGCTTCAGAAAGAGCTATGAATAATGCAAAGACGCCTTTCTTGTTATACATATTAAAAACGGTCTTAGACGACAATGGAACAGCTTCAATGAAATATTCTTGAATTTTATTCTTTTTCAAAACAACCGGACAATTATATATAGTATGGTCGGGAAATACGGGAGACATTTAGCTCATACTATCCAAATACCATGATCGTGTTTTAAACTATATATTAACAACTATGGGAGTTGTGAAGATGCGGTTTTATAATTCTTTAAACGTTCTTTGTTTACTGACGAGAAAATGGAATTAAAAAGTGTCCCATTTCCCCCACTTTACTATACAGTGTAATTCACATTATAAACTACAATATAAATTCCTGAATTAAAACAGGCACTTTCCCGTTTTAACCGGTTGGAACATGCTATATTTGACAACAACCAAATTAACTACATTGAAGCGAACGCGTTTCACGGCTTGGTTCGTCTAACAAGGTAAGCGCTATCCATTCAAAAATCAGACAAAAAATGGAAACATTTTTCATATAGATTGGATCTATCTGGAAACGAGCTGAAAACTTTTCCCTGGAATTCTTTATTCCGGCTACCAAGCCTTCTCTTGCTGAATTTGGACCATAACCAACTTGAGACATTACCGTCAGATAACAGAACGCTGGCTCGACTCAATGACCTGAAATCATTAAGTCTATACAGCAATTCATTTACCTGCTCGTGCAAATTAGTTCTCTTCGGCAAATGGCTCTTTACCAGGTCCATGGAGAATTCAGTAAATATTCCGAAATCTGACGACCTTGAATGTGAATCTAAGTTGGCTTGGCTAAGCTTCTCTCTACAAGAGCTTTTTCGGATTTCGACAAAACAGGCTACTTGCCAAAATCCAAGTTTAGAGCTTCGAGCCAATTTTATGAACACTTCGATGACGGTAAACAGGCGCTCTGTAATAAACGCCACTGTGGAATTGGGAGAATATGTGTCGTTGGCTTGTGAACACCCTACCACCGAGAACGGAACTATCAGCAAATCGGTTTTTCTTCAGTTTCATCAAAACGACCGTAAATATAGGGTTGCCTTTAGATATAATTTGTTTGGCAAATAATATCCAAATATATTTAAAAACATGTTTAAAAACCTAACAACAGTCTGTAGAAGCCGTGAAAATACGGTTTTATATTTATTTGAATGTTCTTTGTTTACTATACCAAATGAGACGAGAAAATAAAATAAAAAGGTGCCCCCCCCCCACCTTACTATATGGTAAGAATCACATTTTTTGTTAAATTCATAAGTATCTGTATGAACCACATGACTTCTAACAGATGTACAGATTTCGGAATTGAACATTGCGAATGTTACTTGGACAAATAAAAGTACGTACAGCATTTCTGGCATCGAACTTTTACACCACAAGTCTATCTTTCTTTGCGCAGTTGAGAGTTATGCTGGCACAGTGGTAAAGGGAATTCAACTCTTTATACCAGGTATATGTATATAGTACTATGGGGAAAGATGGGATACTACTATGGGGAAAGATTGGATACTATACTATGGGGAAAGATGGGATACTACTATGGGGAAAGATAAGATACGGTTAGCACCTAATTTTTTATATTTTATCTATATATAGTACCGTGGGATAGGATGAATACCTTTACCACATAATATCCCATATTTTCCAATCGTATTTTAACCATTTGAGAACGCTCTTTTGGAGTTGTAAAAACACGATTAAAGAATTTTGTAAATATTGTTTGTTTACTACCAAATGGGACGAAAAAAGAAAATGATAATGTCCCTTTTTGGTCCAAAGTACTGTTTTAAAGCGTTTTTTTTTATAATTTAATATTTTTGTAGAATTACTTCGACGCCTTACTCCAAGTCAAGAGAGCAAGAAAATTGGAGAAATGGTATTTTTGTTCTTTTATATTATTACCGCTCGTTTATTAGCACCTATCTATAAGCAATAAAATACATATTGCGTAATATATTCGCTAAGGTCTATATTCCACCTAATGTTTAATCGAGATTTGCTAGCAGTCTTGTCCTATCGCTGTACATATTTTATGCCATGCAAAATGTAGCAGAACTTATATTTTACAGGTTAAATTGGAAAACTCCATGAAAAACATAACTGCTACACAACAAACTCGCATACAATCTTTCACTCCTAATTCCACGCTGGCCCATTCAGAAATATCTAGATGTGGGGAAACACCGGGCGTACCGATATCTTTTTTGAAACCTACGAATACCTCACCCGTTACTTACGAGTAAGTACATGCAAAATTGTGCATGATTGCAGGTTAGGGTAAGTGGTCCAACTATTGTTTACAGAATATTATAACCTCGAGATTCCAAAAGAGCGTGGATAATTGTTAAAATGCGGTTGGAAAACACGGCATACTATGAGATAACGGTATTCCATCTTACCCCACAGTATTATAATAAAACGGTTGATCATAGCCCATACATGTATATATAAATATTAAAATAGTGAACGTTAACTTAGTTTATGCGGAAATGTTTTTTGTTTGCCCCCAAATTAAAAAAAAAGAGTAAAACATGTACCATCTTACCCCTCTTTGCAGATTCCAAATGGGAGATCGTTTTGGGACGCTAGTGCAGAATAAAGCGCGAGGTACAATAGATGTTTCACTCAACGAAGCATCTGTCATAAGAGACTCGGTAGGTTTAGTTAACTGACGCATGAGTTATACGCAAATGCTTTTTTTTACATTGATTTAATTACTTTTGGTTTAATGAATAATAAATCTTCAATTTGACGTAAATTAAAAATGTGTATATTGGTATGTGCATCAAACACATATACTAGAGTGAGGTAAATTGAAACATGTTTTTATTCCCCTTTCTTACTTCATTTGGTAGTAAACAAAGAATATTTACAGAATTATATAACCGGAGCCTCGTGACTTTAAAACAGCACGGTTTATTGTAAAAAAAAAGATTAGATAATATGGGTTGTGGATACTAACAGTATTCAATCTTACCCCACAGTACCATATATATACATTTTTGGCAGTGTATATGCATTAATTGTATTATTCCCATTTATAAAAAAATGTTCTTATATTTCAGTTGTACATATGTCACACACATGGGCCCCGAATCCTACACCGTTGGTCTTATATATCTGATTCGAACACAGAAGTTACTATCCAAGTACAATCAAGCAGTGCTGTGTTCATCGTGTGTTTATCTCTTGGCTCTCAATCTGAAGAGGTATTTTATAATAGACTTACTGTTTATAGTACAGTGTGGTAAAATGGGATACCGTTAGATCTAAAACCCATATTTCCTGATCCTTTTTAAACCCAAACTCTTTGAGTTGTTAGGTTACGGTTATATAGTTCTGTAATATGCGGAGCTTCGACACGTAAATGCACTTTTTAACTAATGCACTGACACCAAATCATTCTGCCCTATAATAACACCAGAGTTTTGTCTTTGTAAAATTTCCATAAATCCATTCAACAGGTATGCGGCAACTTTACGGTTGTTCCGAATCGTGGTGGCAATATTATGGTAATGGTAATAGTCGGTGCAGCGCTAATGGGGTTTGGTACCATACCGTTACTCGTCGCTGCTTCACAACATGCATGGCATTCTAGACAGGAAATAGCTGCGGCAAGGTGAACTATATATTACCTATCAGCAGCAGTATGAATTTCAATTGCTATATGAATGATGCGTGCATAGTGTTAAAGTCACAATGATATACAGTAGGGCGGGGAAAGATGGGACACCTTTTAACTCTATTTTTCGATTCATTTAGTAGTAAACAAAGAAAACTCAAAGAATTATAAAACTATACCCCCACAACTTCTAGGAACTGTTGTTAAGTGATTAAAACACGATCAGGATATTTGGATAATATGTGCTAAATGTGTCCCATTTTCCCCCACCCTACTATATATAGTAGGACGGCTAAAGATGGTATACCGTTAGCGCATAAATCCTATTTTCCTTATCGTGTTTATAAAAGGTAACAACAATCTTTTAGAGTCTTGTGGATACGGGTATAATTACAATTCTGAAATTATTCTTTATTTTATACAGTGTGGTGGGGGAAGATGGGACATTTTTAGCACATAATATCCAAATATCCTGATCGTCTTTTAAACAATTAACAACGGTCTATGTAGTCGTGAGGATACGCTTTTATATTTCTTTGCATTTTCTTTGTTTACTACCAAATTGGGCGAGAAAATGGAATGAAAATGTGTCCCCTCTTCCTCCAACCTACTATACTAAATGGGGCGATATGAGACATTGAAAACATAAAACATCTTACCCTAACCTACTATAACAAATATAATTGTTGTTTGTTGCAGGTATCGTCGCACCAAACCACTTTTGGCAAAACCATTAAAACACCAGATATCCAAACAAGCGTCCTCGGAAAAACGACCAAAAGGAATTGATTTTAACGACGATCATCGAGTTACAGAAGATCATCGGTCGTTATCAAAGTTGTCACCGGCCCCGTTGCGTCACTTTTCTGGACCTAAGTTGATCAAATCTCATTCAAATGCTGATCAAACACGTTCAAAGACTCGAATCGGTTTAACTGCTAAATCAGCCTGCAGTTTTCATTCAGAATTACACCAAGCCAGTGAAAAGGATGCAATGTTAGCGGAACCTGAAGATAACGGACGAAATGAAGGGGTACAAAGATGGCTTAATCAAGTCGAACTGGAAAATTGGAGCGAGGCAAGCCAGCGAGACGCATATGTTGCAGACGGACATTCAGTTACCGGAGAATTTTTTGATGACAGGCTCAACGAAGTTTGATTATTTTGGCGTTTTTCGTATGCTTTGTAGCCTTTTGAAGGCATGTGCTATCGTTGTTGGAGTTAGGGCTTACATCTTATATGCATAAGTTATTTTGACAGTGTTAAAAAACTCGTTCCAGCTAAATGTTTCAATTCAATATCAAGTATATGCATGTTAAGCTACCTGTTTATACAAGAAAGTTTCCAATGTACATTTTTTTAAATGAGACCCTTGAAAAATATCTGGTTGTATTTTGGGGTCGTAGGGTGGTTAGTTTCTTCGCTTATTACCTTTTAAAACGGTTCGGACAGTAGGATATGACAAAATGGTTTACTTCACAGCCGATTTTACAGAAAAATGGGTATTTTGAGAAGCTGGGTTCATTTAATTGTTTTTTCATGGAACAAGCGGCTTTTGGTGCTGCTTAGAATCGAAATTACCAGTCATATCTCTTTTCAAGGTTGTCAATTGTGTTCTTTTAAGAAAAACTAAAATTTTCTTAACCGCGAGGTGGCGATAGAGGACAAAAATATAACAGTGAGCGGGAAGCTCATATTAAATTTGTGAAACGTGAGTCTGAGATCTGCATTTGTTGTTTTATTTTGTAAACTGTAAGATATCCCGATAATGGCTTTTAAAGGATTTGGTACAAGCAACACAGGCTCAGGAGGTGGCTTTAGTTTTGGGTAAGCTAAAAACAATATATATGTGATTATTGGATTTAGTATGTCCATTTTATCACTTATTTCAATGTTATGGTTCAAGGCTTGATGCTGCTACCAATGTGCACTGGTTATGCGTATGTGTTCTTGACCAAGACACTTAACAACAATTGCTCATACCTGTGGTTTTTAATGGGTTGTCTAAATACTAAATTGTGGCACAAAATAATTACTTACCAAATTACATATGTGGTAACTCGTAAGCGGTCACAAGGTTTATAAAACAAGGCACATGTATTATAACTACCGTTGTTTCCCCACAATGCGAGGGTAAAATAAGTTAAACATATTAATATTATTTAATCTCTACACAGAGCTTCTAGTTCAACAGCAGCAACAAAAACAACACAAAGTTCCACTGGATTCTCGTTTGGTGCTCCAGCCACTGTGTCTACAGGGCTGGGCTTTGGTGCCAAGCCTACTGTATCTGCACCAAGCTTAGGTAAAAAAAAAAACAATTCTATATTTTTTATATTAAAATATGGTACTTGTCTGCCGAAAATGGCAGTTCCTGACAAACTCTCAGGTAGCGTATGCAAGTTCGTTACTTTTCATAAGCATGCTCACATTAGTTAAAATTAGTGCGCAAATTTTACACATTTCGAAGTCACGTTAAAAACGGCACAATAAATTTTGAATCTTTATGCCTATATAAATTTATATGCTAATATATTACGTTCTTTTATTTCACATTCTATTGCTTGTGTATATTTTACCTAATCTCAGCATATTTTATCACTTCACATATAATTTAAACCTGGTATTACAGGAGCAAACCAGTCTAAACCAGCTGCAACTGGATTCTCACTTGGTGGGTCTGCAACTACTAAACCAACTTTAGGTTTTGGACAAAGTATGTATTGTTTAACTACTAGGGTTTAATTTTTATTTGGGTTTGGGGTGTGGAATTTAAAATAAGACTTAAATGCATATTAAGCACTGTAGCGATTGGCCATGTTATAGGCTAAAATTAGTTATTATTATTAAAGGATTATTGTGAATTGTGATAAATTGTAAATTCTATGAATATAATCCGGATCTAGTGCTCATGCAGTTGTATCTAGTCAACAAAAATTAGTTGAACTGTTCTGTTTAAACCAGAGACTGATGATGCCATTTTAGGCAAAATATAAATCTAACAGATTTCTCGCACTTAAAACTGACTGTAATTTCGTCATGAGAATCGTCCAACTTCATGAGCACTAGATAAAGTTCGATAGAAGGCTAAAAAATGTTCCCTCTCTATAAAAATATATAAAAAAAATTAATATATATAAAAAAAATTAAAAAAAGCAATGACCCACAAAGTAAATATATGGTAACTCGTAAGCTGGCATGAGGTGTATGAACACCCGTGTTACATCGACTAGTTTCCCAGTCAAGTGAGGATAAGGCAAGTAACTTAAAGCAAGTAAACTCAATTTTTTTTTTTCACCATTGACTTTAATTGTAAGTCTATTTTCTCAATCAGCTGCCTCTACTGCAAGTACTGCATCAGCTTTAACCCTTGGTTCCACCCAACCACAAGCTACCAAACCAGCATTTAAGGGGCTGGGAGGTGTTGATTTAACTTCTACTGCATCAACAAGTAATGGAAATGGGAATAAAAACAACGGGATAAGCCAGGCGGTCAAGGATCAAGGGGTACCCGAGGAAATATGCAAAGATGTGAAGGCTTTTGAGTATGAAATATTTTATTAATATTTTATGTGTGAATCGAATATTCGTTCTATAAAGGTTAGGTTCTATTAACAGGCATGCCATGCTAGGATTTGGCCATAGTTTGCTTATTACTCCAACATTGTATGTGAGCAATGATATTATTATATTCTATATTGGTGAGGGTATTTTAGATTAATAAATTGCATGCCTTTTTTGCTTAGGAATAGGATTTTGTAATTGTAGAATTTAAAAAAGCAGATATCTTTTTTCAATAAATACTCGGTTATTTTTGCTACCGGGCATGATGTAAATAACCTTCCAACAAACGGCAGAAAAAACTTTGGAAATACACTCGTTTTTTCATACCAGACGAGTGTTTGACATATTCTTTATATATTATCTGCTTTGTTCAAAGGAGTTACGTTCAAAAGCAAAAAAGCGAGAGCAATGAAGTAGGAAAGTTTTCTGTGCGATCTTTGCAGAAAATCAACGAAGAAATCAACAGTTTATCAGTTGCTGTTGGTACAATTTCTTCTGCTGTGCAAAGGTAGCCATATTTTGTGTATTTGTCAATGTGTATATCATACTATATAGGCTATAGTATATATATATATATTTGACATTAAGCTTAACTGTCAGACTGACACTGAAAAGTTTTTGAATGTAAAATATTTAAGAATACTATCACTGGTTAAAACTAAAAGTAAATTATAATCATTACATTTATAAGTTTGACTCAATCTATAGTGGCAAATGTAAAATAAAATATATATGTAATATACAAAATACAAGTATAGTATATTGGGGTGAAATGGTCATTTTCATTCTCCTTCATCGTTTCATTTTATCTTAATCAAGATTTTTAAAACAGAGGTGTTTTAGCACCCTGTGTTGGACCGTAAAATTGATTTTACTTAGTGTTAAGGTGTTACGTGTTAGGTGTCTATACAAACAAAAGCAGACCTAAAATATATCACATTTGCTAAATTAATCAATGAGGTTCATTATGTTTGACAAATGACAACTATAGGTTAAACTGTATTTTAATATTGTTATTTGTCACCAAGTTTTACCAAAAATTAACAAAAACAGTACGCATATGCCAAATGGAAAATGCACTTTGTATGGTACAGGTACTTGTTGGTTAGCGCACAGACAAACTATACAAAATTTATCCAAATTTAATAGGAATAAGGCAGCTGTTGAATCGATACGAAATGAATTCACAAACCAGTTAAAAAATATGGAGATCGCCCATCGAACACAAGATACACCAGCTGCATTACAACATGAAAATATTGCTCCTATCAAGTTAGTGTATCCATTCAAAACTAATACCTTTGTGCATCTAATTCTATATAGCTTGTAAACTGTAATTTACTTAGTAATCTGGATTTTGAGGTAAAATTTCACAGAAGAAATTTTGTGTTTATTATATAATTTAATCTATATATTTATATTTCAATACATGCATATATTTTTTTAAATTTGCCTTACTTTTTAGAATTAAAAAAATGTCTATGTTTTGTGGAAACTGTAATGTTACTTTAAATTTAGAATAAGCAAATAAATAAACACCCATAAAGCTACATACGTGATATTTTTGGTATGTACATATATTATAAATAAACATAGTTTAATATATGCACCAGAACCACCACAACAACTGTATTCAATAAATATTTCAGGTATTTCATTGACCTTGTATCAGAGTTTAGTATCAGCATGCAGTCATACAGACACCAGATGGAAGAATTAGAAAACCATTTACATTCGCTTGCTCAACCCTCTGGCATGAACCCACAAGGTAAATCACTTTGTTGAAGTTTTAAAATTTACTGGATTTGGAAAATTATATATTGTTTAAATTTAAAGTTGCTTAAAGCTACACACAGCAATAAAAAAACATCTGTTAAAAAACCTTGTGACATTGACCGCCATTTTGTGTCCAAAATTACACCGGCTGTTTCCCAAATAATTTAACTTTAAACACCCTAATATAACAACTGTTTTTTCCCACAGACTTATCTATGGCTTTGTGTAAAATGCAGGAAAGTTTTATAACTTTGGCTTCAAATCTACATTCAATACATGACAGTGTGAAGGTAAAACGACTTTTTCCTAAATTCTGAATAGAATGAGTCGTTGATTTTTGATCTGTGAACAGTGTCTTGTAGCAAGTGTAAAATACTCGCAAAATGGTTGGGTTTAGCGCTAGTCGATGCTATCATCGTGGGTGTATGTGTCCTTGGGCAAGACACTGAATGACAATTGCTCCAACCCAGTGGTTACTGGTCACTAATGGGTTGTCCAAGCAGTCATACATCAAAATGAAAAAATTCAAAAAAATAATCACTCACAAAGTAACATACATGGTAACTCCTAGGCTGGCATGAGGTTTTCCGGCCAGGCGAGAATAAAGCAAGTTACATTCATTTATAAATGATATGAATTCATTTACATTGTAATACAGAAATATATATATATTATTATCATATTATCCCATACATTATAATGTATTCCCATACAAAATATAATACCCCAAACCCATACATTTGCAGCACATCAAAGAGCAATACCTGGCTTATAGAAAAGTTGTTCATGGCGATCATACAGATATATTTAAGCAAAATATTCCAGGTATTAATGCATATTTATAATAAATACTTACATTTTAAATACAAACTGTCGTTGTAAACATTATTCTGACGTAATAATTTGGAAGTATTATGTAGTAGAGTGGGGGAAGAGGGACACCTTTAGCACATGCCACATGGTATCCAAATATCCTGATTCTTGAACGTTTTTCAAACATTTAATAAGGGTTTAGGGGAGTCGTGAGGATACAGTTTTATAATTCTTTAAATGTTCTTTGTTTACTACCAAATAGGACGAGAAAATAGAATAAAAGGTGTCCCATCTTCCCCCACCCTACTATATACTGGTCTAGCTTCCTAATTGCAATCTATGAGTGTGATATGTCCAAATAGAATTATGTTTCTAAATTGTAAATCAGTTTTAAAATACATAAACAAAACAGTTTTGAGCTCTATTAAAAATAGTAGCCTATTGAAAACAGAATTTAAACAATTTTATTATTTTTTATACAAATATACTCAATTTTTTTATAATTACAAACTTTTAAGTTCTAAACACAAAATATTTTACTAAATTTTTTCAATAAATTTTTATTCTCAGTTCCAGCGAAGAGCAAGAAAATTGAAGGGCCGTCAGCTTTCAGCAACTTGAGTAATGTTGCAGCACTCGCAATGGCTTCAATGTTACAACAGCCACAACAACAACAACAACAGGCTCCCCCACAACAAGGATTTTTGGGACAAACCAAAAGTATTTTGTTAAACTGTTTTAAAATAAATATAATGACTACTTAAAAAGCAAGAGTATTTTGTTTAAGCTGTTTTAAAATAAATTCCAGGTCCATTAGCATGCTTTTTCCTGAAACCTCACCCATATAGATTAGAATGACTTACTTTTACATAAATCTATATAGACAACTACAACTAGTCAACTGCTGTAAACAGGCCGCAAAAAATAACTAGATTAAATTTTAAGGTATGAAATATTAATCTTGTGTTGCTTGCTTTTTTATTGGCGTTTTCTCTCTAAGCATTTGTTTAAACTTTTTACATCACTAAAGATGGTTTTAGTTTTTAAACTGGAACTTATAAAAAGTAAGTTAATAATATATGGACCTTAATGTTGGTATTGAGATTTAAGACTAATCAAAATATATTTATTATTCCTTTTCAGCTACTAACACATTATTTGGTGGCAATGCTTCAGGCAGTTTATTTGGTTCAACAAAACCTACAGTTACAACAAGCAGCTTATTTGGCTCCAAACCTACGTTAAGCACGACTGGTTTTGGAGGTTTTGGTTCCACTAATACTTTGAAACCAGCGCTCAGTGCAGGTAGGTGGTTTTATGAAAGTTTTGATCATTTAACTTACCGTATTATGCACCGGAATAATATATTATGTTCCACGTTGCTGAACTTATGGATGTGTCTAGTGTCTATGGCCATGGGCAATTCACTTTAACAGTCATTTTTTTCTGCCATTTAACTTTTAGTTTTGGCATTTTTTAAAATTTCCTAATTTTTGGCTGGTACCGTGGCTATGGTTTAATCACTGCCACAGTTAACAGAGATATCAGATTCGATTCATTTTTTCAACCGCTATCCACCAATTAAACAATCACTCTTACTAATTTTAATCCATCACAAGTTATATACGTGGTAACTTGTATGCACACACGAAATGTATGAAACAGAACACCAGTGTGATAACTAACATTGCCCTGCCACACAAGGATAAATAAGCTAAATCATTGATTTAAAATTTTCTGTTTTTTAGGGATTAGGCCAAATGTGGCCAATATTTACCCAACAGCCAATCTGCCAAATTACATTTTCTTTAAATTCCTTACAGGTTTAGCCACCTCAACAAGTGGAAATATGTTTTTTGGAGGCAGCACCACATTTAGCTCAAGTGCTGGCTTGCTTAACTCATCAACTGGCAAGCGTAATAAAAAATGAGGTATTTATATTCTACACTCTGTGGACGGAAATTGTTGCCAATTATGAATAAACTTTTGTTGAATTTTGTGGAGATCAGCGTGTTATGGTTTAGGCATCTTATGTTTTTTATTATTTCCATAACACTTTTTAACCATTCAACACAACTGTATTTAAAATTGCGAGTAAAAGACATTTTTGCAAACGCAACAGAAAACTTATTTCAGCTGTTGTGCGCAAAAAGTTGACAGAAAATGAACAGTTTTTTGTAAGTTAAACATAGATTGTTGGAATGAGTTTATAAAAAGTAGCAAAGTGCACCAATATGGTCTGTTTGACTTGCATGTCAATCAGAGAGAACCACATTCATATATGTGCTGTAACTGTACAATCAGAGAGAACCACATTCATATATGTGCTGTAACTGTACAATAATCTTGTCAGACGTTTCCAGGGGTTACAGAAATGACTTGTAATACTTGAAGAAAGAAATTACACAGCTTCAGGTTCAATTTCATGTAGGGAGAGAAACCACACAGATTTTAAAATGTGTTGGAAAAAAAGCAAAAGCGCAATGAACAAAAAGCACAAAAGAGATTTTTTGAAAAAACTTGACTTTTTAGGTTGAAATCAAGTTGTAATGGTGTGCATAAGTGCTTTTAACAAAAACACAATGTGTGAACAACTAATTTTAAGAGGTGGGCAAACTTTTAGACTGTTTTTGAAATTAAGTTACATAGTAACCTACAAATTGGTAGCAGAAAAATAAATTTTGTTTTTTTTGCGTTAATTTTCAAATACTTTTGGGTAAATAAATGCCATAGCTTGCCGACCCTATTTCAATGAAACAAATTGAAAGTTTGACTTCCATAAAAAGAAGAAAATACCCCATATTTTATACAGTTACTACCTACTATGCTAAATGTCAATAGCATTTATACTTGCTAGTCAATGTAAGAAAAAAACTTCATTTTTAACTCATAAAACCGAAACAGTTGGAAAAGAAATATATATGTAGAATAATTTTAAAGAAAAAATAAAGTGTTTTATTAAGGTTGCTACAATGGGAGGAAAATTACAAGACAATTGCCATACTGCATTCAAAAACAACATGTCCATATTTTGCAGTTTTCGACATAAAATTGAAGAAAAAACTACTATACAATAATATATGACAAAACTCAAAAAAAAAATTACCCTAGCCGAATCACCACATTATACAAAGTAATTACAATGCATTTCAATAGAAACCACAAGTTGAAAAGGAACCACGTTGCCAGGCTTGGTATAATCACCGTTCTTGGCAAATTATAATGAACTTCAGCGCGCCACTATATTTTACCAAAGCGTTTGTCAGGGTAAAAAATCTAAATTAGAGCTTCTCAAATCCGGGGTCACGAACCCCCCAAAAATTGTAACTTTCTGGGTTTGCCGAGAATTTACCAATTTTACACCAAGTACTGCATATATTTACTATTACCACAAAGAAATATTGAAAAATTTTAGGAGACGAAAAGGTTTTAGTTTGGGAAGCCCTAATTTATGTCATACCCAGCGCTGAGTTGAGGCAGTTTCAATAAGAAATATGGAGAACTTGTCATAGTATTGTGCAGCATAGTCGACAGCCAGAGTCTTGACCTTTCTCTTTTTCTTGTTGCTCTACGGATAAAAATGCAATAAAATAAAAAAATATATAAAATACAGTATCAATGCAGTTTTTAGTAAGAAATGTTTATATATAAAAAGAAAGAGTTTTTATTAAAAAAATGAATTAAAAAAAACTACATTTCATTTTGTAGTAGTTACAAATTAGGAATATAAATTACATTAACATTTACAGTGGCAAAAATCTATTTTAATACCCTTTTGTTGCATTTAATATTCTGTTTGTAAATTTAAACCATCCATTTTTGGTGGGCCATTTGCAAGTAATCTAGCTTGGTTATTCTACATTTCACATATCAGAATCGTATCTTGTTTTACAAATCGTATACATATCTGGTAGCTTACTGCTATTGCATCTACACTCTAATTCATAGAGTTAATCCATAAATCAATATCTAGCATTTACTGATTGAAGGATAACATTGTCTATACAGAATAATTATTTTTTTTAAAATACCTTTTTTTTAAGGCGATAGTTAAACCGTAAACTTTTTACATGAAGTGAAAAACTTAACTTTATAAATGACCCAAAAAAAACATTTAATAGAGTTTGCGTAGGCATTTTAAATGACCCACAAAAAACATTTTGTATATCCTTTAATGTGGGTATTTAGCAAAAAAATCAGTTTGTATGAAATTGAAAAAGCTAAGCTAAATGAATTGTTTTTATAATTACCATATCACTCTATGCATATCTATGTATGTCTTACTTTAGCGATTTTTAATGCTTTCGGTCTCTTGTACAATACATATGTTATACATATTATATATATATTTAAAATATTGTAAATTATTTTTTTTACAATATTTTGGTAACTTGTGAGTTGTGACCAATCAACAAAACAAAAAGTTTCAAATTTTACCCCCAAAAATCAGGAAATATAAAATGTTCACTGTTAAACACATTAATTAGTTTCGAATTAATTATAAGACAAATATTTGTGCAGAATTCATTCTTCACAGTTGTCTATAGGTATTATATGCTTTGTCATAATATTAAGAGCATAAAACTGATTAGAAATTACAATTATTCATGGTTTAATCTTTCATGTGTCTTGCGCCAAATGCAAGCCATTTACCCGTAAAATTTCAACATCCGTGTATTTAAAGAAATATATGCATGTTTGATTTTAAAGTCTGGGGAAAAAATGTAACAAATAAGTTACCTAATTTGGTAAACAATATGCCAAATGGTTTATAAGTTATGGAATGTTAAATTTGGACAGTTCAGTTGTGCATACACTTTCCAGTTATTTTAAATCAATACACTGCGTACACCTTTATTTATTTTACAACAGTGTATACACTGCAATATACACCAACAAGCACATTACATAACTATGTTAAAATTTAACTTTTATCAGCAAAACAACAAAAATTCGCTTTAACAACTACATTATAATGAAGTGCTTATCTATTTTCTTAAAGTTAAGCCAAAGCCAATTGATTTCACCTGAGAATAAAAAGCCAATGTACAATGCCCTATAGGCTAATCAATGGTCTCAGTACATAAGATTGACCCTACAACACAGCGGCATGCTAAACATAGCCAATAATTTCAGTGCATTTGTATGAAATGGTGCTGTGGCGTGTTATTTTGCTTAGCGCCTTTAATCTACACTTGTGGAATAGGAATGGGAACTCTATTATAATGTTTATTTTCTAAGCAATTTTCAGCTGTTAATGGTATACTATACAATTCTTTATATGACATACATTGTCCCTAAATGCTGTATGGGTCTTTTTAAAAACAATATCATTCCTATATAAAATTAGTAATAGTAACTGTTAATTGCTGCAATTGTTTGCGAAAATTCTAGTTTAAATGCATTGTAATTTGTACAATTAAAGTTTCAAAATACCTAACAATTAATTTATGATGAATTGTAGTTTTAATTGTTTATAACACATATATCACATGAAATATCACATTTTTACCTTGTGCATTTGGTTCTGGCACCGTTGCTCTGGATACAAGATGCATAATGGTAGTTTTTCCTGATGGTATTTTTAAAGCTGAAAAATATATATGATTTTATAACAAGTTTTTTACATTAATAGGTCACACGTGTATGCTCATTCATAGATTTTATTTTCCATAAACCTTTTGAAAACTATGCGGTAGGATGCACCAGGGGATCTGTGATTTAGCTCAGATTTTTTATAATAGCATACAAATCTAACAAAGTTACAATTTTAAGTAATTTGACCTTTAGCTTTTCTACAACACAGTGTCAAATTTTTCAAACGTATAGCGTCAGTTTTTGAGCAATTTGTAGCGTACTAAAGTCACTACAAAAAGAAAGGTTAAAATATAGTCTTCATCAAATTAAACATTATGCTTATTGATCTGGTGCTACAGCAAGAGCACTTGTACGAACTCAATACCTCCAAGTGTGGCTTTCCCATGTAGAAATCTTCCTTGATATATTAACCTTAGTACACCATGTTCTTCAACTGTATCCTCAGTCCATTCTACCAAAAAAATTGTTACACTATAGTTTTCGTGTATTTCTGAGCATTGCATAGCAATAAAAATTATGTATATATGTCAGCAATTAAAATTGTCTACACTGAAATACATAGGAATAGCCCAGTCATTTGCTGTTATTATTTTCCTTTAATTTTTTTGGAATTTCAATGCATTGTGATACAAATAGAATGCAATAATATTACAATTACACAGTTACACTGCAAGCATTGCTGTTCACTATGTAACAAACAAACACATAAAATTTATATATGTATACTGCTTTCAACCTTTTTACATAGATGGCAACCTAATTAGATTACCAATTAATTAACGTAGATGCTTGGACATTTATTTTTTTTAAATACAACTTTTGATAAGCCCAATTAAAAATGATTTAATTTTAAAATAACACCAAAAAGGATTTTGTACCACCACTAAATCAAATGACAAAATTTTTGGTAATGTCTTAAGGGTAGAAGCGGTATTGTTGTTGTATAAGTTATCAACATATTGATATGAAACTGAAAGTAGCACAGTCAGAAGCCTTGTTTCATTGTTAAATTAAACCCTTTGTGTTTTAAATACTGGCTTTGCTACTGTCGGTAATATCTTCCTCGCATCATATGATGTGTGTTAATGGTTAACCATATGAGCTAATAGCACATACACTGATATACAACACACATATATTGCTTTAATGGAGCCATTACCTTCAGGCCAATTATCAAATACATGCTTGGTAACATCTGAAATGGTGTCACTTGGTAAGAATACAAATGAATGGGTGGCTCCACTGATGCGTAATAATTTCAGGCCAACCTGGAAAAGTAATTCTGAAATTTTTAATTCCATAAAACTTTTAGTAATTTAAACCTTTTTTAATTCTACAGAACTAATACATACCTTTAATTCTTTACAAATTTCTGACTTAAACTCCTTTGTGTATAAACACTGAGACTGGGTTCACATTTACTAATGTGTTTCTAACACTGTAGGTCAATGGTTAAAGTAATCACAATAAAAACAAAGGTTGCTAGGTTCTAGGCTTTGTTGGGATGCAATCTTGGGCAAGACACTTAACAATAACATTAAATATTTCAAAAACCTAGCCTATGTGATTATGTGGTAACCTGTAAGTTGGCATAAACTGTATAATACCGAACACCTTCATTATAACATTATTTTACCTGGTCTTTATTAGGAACAGCAGGCTGGTTTAACTTCGCTGTTTCTGTCATTTCATTCTCCATCTATGGGTAATAATAAAACTTTATTTGTCTACTCGATTATGGTGGCAGAGATTTGGAAATACTTTAAACGAAAACGCCAGATACAGCGACAAAACAACAGTTGTTAAAAGAAGCTTACAGTTAAAAACATATTTACATTTAATCGGAAGAAAATATTAATTACATTAGGATGTGTAGTTCCCTTTATACAAATGTTCTGTTACTTCTGCTACCAGGCATAATGTAGATAATCTTTCAACGGCTCATCTGATATGAAAAAAATTGTGTATTTCTTATGTTCAGTCCATCATCTGACGAGACTTCATTAGAAAATAATTTCACATCAGGAATACAGTAAGTTTTTCATACCAGATGAACCATTGGAAGATTATTTACTTCATAAAATGTATATAAACAAAAACTAAAATATATAACTATCATTTTTTACTGTTATAATTCAAAATTCATGCACCATAGACCTCTAAATTCTCTGCTGCATTTTTCAACGCCTCTAAATTTTCCAAAATACAATTTAATGTCAAAAACAACAATGTCACAGTATTTTTTTGTGTGTATAACTTCTATAAAAATAGTAGTTCGTAGCATTTTTCATTATGTGCCACACTTAGGTGAACCTCAAGTCTTATCTCACTATTATCTTACCTTAACATTAAGACTCACTTCAAAGCCGCAGATTTCACTCAGTTTACACTGTTTGTTTGTAGATTTAATACGACAAAGGGTATATGAACAAATCGTTAAATGACCATGAGACTTTGATGACAGGTAAGATACCACGCTAAACCACACAAACCATGTCAGTTTCGAAGCGTTTTTGGCACAGTTTATTTTAATATTATTAAATTTAGCTATGGAAAAGAGTACAAGTTATTTTTAACACACAAAAAAAAGCTTTGTTTTTCTACAGACCTAAATGCGTAGAGCGTCGGTATAATCGTAAAAGCATTGTAATCAAAAACGACACTTAATTGAATGCTAATTAAAACCACGAAATGTATAATATTGCTAAAACGCGATCCAATTTCAGTAATATAGCTGTATTTATTGGTACATTCGATTTTACTTAACTACTAAAATATTTTTCAGTTTACCGACCATGGACATTTATTATGGTTCATGTTATGTCTATGTTTCTTTCTTTGTGAGGTCCATTTCTGACCATGCAGAACTGGGACATACGCGAATGCGTTCTGGTGTATCAAGTATACAGCTAAATTTAAAAAATGCCCGTCTTCTGAATCAGATAACAAAATAGTGACTACTGTACTTGGTTTCCAATAAAACTACATGTTTTAACAACTGCTGTTTTACCCGTTACTACCCGTCTTTTAAACTCTTCTGTTCTTCGTTATCGTGACCGAAGAGACGAAATAAGTTTCATTCAATCAGAGTATACTAAACAAGTATACTCTGATTCATTCATACCTTGTAATTTTAAACCGCCTCGACGCCCTTTTCCTCTTAATATATATACAATTTTCCGGGGTCAAGAGTGAAATCGCACTGAAACTAGCGGTAAAAAGATATTCCGTAAAAAGTTAGGACTTGTCGACTCTCCAACGTGGGTATAACCTACACAAAACAAATATATGCATGTATTCTTCCTAAACAGCTTAAAGAACAGAGTCCGTATGCAGTAGGCTAGTAGGTTGGGGTAAGATAAGACCTGTTTTTACTCTTTATCAATATCTCATCCTGTCCCACAGTAGGCTACTATAGTTTTGCATTGCGTGTCACTGCTTATCTATCTGTAACTTATTATGATACAAGCTATTTTTAAAAACAACTACGACATAAAAAATGTTTCCAAAAATACAGATAATTAAATTATTTGCATAACGTTTTATTCTTACTAATGTCATAACACACGTCACAACGAGAAATATCGCAGCAATATAACATATTGAATCACCAATATTTTATTCTTAAGACCGTTTAAAATCATCAGACTACGTTGAATTTAATAGTCGTCCCCCGTCAACCATTAGACATGTGCCCGTGACCATTTTGGCTGAATCTGATGCCAAGTACAGTACAGCATCTGCTACGTCCTTTGCTTCAACGTTTCGACCAAGTGGGTGAAACGACTTCGCTTTTTCGTAATATGCTTCCAAGTCCTTGGGTGTATACGCATTCGCATATATTGTCGTTTTTACGCTTGCAGGACTGTAATTGTATGAAATGTTATAAAATTATCAACTATATTCTATATATAGTGGGAAAGAAAGGCATGTGTGATGGAACTTGTTTTTATTGTTTTTTTCTTGTCCTAATTGGTATAGTAAACAAAGAATATTTAAAGAATTATATAACCATAGCTCCGCGACTCTAAAAGAACGTTGTTAACTGCGTACAAAACACGAATATGAAATATGTACACACACTTGTTTTAAGTTAAACGTTTATACGTACTTAGCTGCATTCACTCTAACTCCAGCAGGGGCCAGTTCTGCAAATACAACGAAAAGTTTAATTGCGGCGCGGACGACGCTTAGTGGTAATTGCTAAACTTCAGCGCCGTTAGACAGAATCAGTTTATTTTGTTTATGGTCTGTTGCTATAAGGCGCTGTAAAATAGAGTCAGTTAAGTAAAGCGTTGTATATATTATAGTCTACTGCTGTCTACTAATTGTTGTATTTCTGAAAGCATATAATATGAATGATCAAACTTAAAACTTTGGGTAAGTTTTTACGATGGGTTTTTATATATTACCCTTTTGTTATTTGTAGGTAAATTATGCTTCTATACTATGCGTTGTAGACGTTACATCGTTCTTGTACATAGTACAGTTTTAAATACACAAACAGTTCCAGTAATTTACCCAATGCGATAGTTTTGGTAAACTGGTCCACTGCCGCCTTTGTCATATTGTACAGTAGTAGCCTCGTGTATTGTCCTGTACTGCATATGCTTGATATATTTACAATATTTCCTGCATAAACGCAATAATAGTGTTTAATATAAGATGTCACAAAACGACACTTACTGATTACTTGTGCATAATTTTTAGTATAAGGGTGGGGGAAGATGGGACATTTTCCATTCTATTTTCTTGTCCCATTTTGTTAGTAAACAAAAAAATCAAATGACTATAAAACCGTATCCTGCTCATGGCTATCATAAAACGTTGTTAATTGTTTAAAACACCAGCAGGATATTTAGATGTTATGTGATAAAAGATAAAGGTTTCCCTTCCCCCACTGTACTATATGTTTTTTGTTGCTATACCCAGTTAAAATCAAAAGCCTACCTTTTACTTTTTTCAAATGAGGTACTGCGAGTTGAGTGAGATGAAACATAGACCGTACGTTGATATTAAACAATTGGTCAAAATCTTTCAGAGTTGCCTATTAAAAGTATGTAACATTTCCGGCGTTAATATAAAACCACAAGCAAGAGCGCATAGCAGAGTATGTATACTGTATAGAAATATGTGTTTGTATACGAACTCTGGCAAAGGGTAATTTTAATGCCTAAAATACGTGTCGCCACATCATATATAAGCTTCATACCTCTTCGATTTTGCCAGGCAAGCAAATACCCGCATTGTTTACTAGCACATCAAGCTTGCCTAGTTTTTCCACGGTCTGTTGAACAACGTTGGCTGCTTGCTCTTCGTCGCATAAATCCGCGACTATTTCCAGTACCTATTGGCACATACGATTTATATATAACTAAGTTAGGTGGTCTATACATGTACATACTTCATTCGATTGTTTTGCCCTACATTCGTTAGCCACTTGACTTAATGCTGCTGTATCTCTACCAGTTATTGACAACACCGCGCCTTCGTTTGCAAACTGTTTTGCGATTTCTGCGCCTATTCCTTTTGAAGCACCTATATTGTAAAATAACGTATGACCAGAACATCATTCTTTAGTGCAGTCTACAAAGCCAAAATGTCTATTTACCTGTAACTAAAACGACTTTTTCTGCGAACTTGCTGGCCATCCTATTTGCAGACTGTACTAACAACACTGTTTCAATTGGCCTAACTGTAGCCTTGCGCGGCTGAAGAACGACAGTCGTTTTAACGGGTGTTCTGTTTCATAAACCTTGTGCCAGTTACCAGTCATCGTGTATGTTTATCAAGCTTATGGGACTGCGTTAGTAACCATTGCGGTTTAAACTGTCGTTATTACTGAAACACATAAGTAGAAAGAAGCTTATATCGGCTTTGTAATGAAAATACTTTGGTCGCATTACATTTAGCGTTTTGTAGTGCGAATTTCCCGTTGCCCGAAGGCAGCCCAACCTACTAAATACAAGGACCAGTAATGCAACTGCTCAGAAAAAAGTATTGGAGCGAACAATGATACTTTATATGTCTACAATTTACTTTTGTAAAGTATAGTTATTCACCGACTTCTAGTAGACTAGTAGAGCGTATAGTTCTTTAGCAGTCCAGCCCATACGTGTGCCGTTAGAATACAAGTTGTATATTATACAGTAGATATTATTAACATAAAATTCGAAAATTCGCAAAACCGCTGCGCGTAAGGCTATATTATCAATACCAGTTAACTATCGCAAGATATATATATACGCTCTATCATGCCGGTCCACTATATACGCTAATTAGAAATCTAAACACTAAATAAGAAAATAAAAAAGTAAAGTTCCATCGTGAATTGAACAAATGTGCCAAATGGCAAAATTTACTTGCGCTTCGTTTACTTTATACAATAACAAATATTCGTGTTTAATACAAAGGTGTTTTTATGTCCATTTCGCCACAAACGTCTTCGATTCCGTCCACGAGCATTTTTACATCTTCTGGTTTTATATTACCGATTGTACCAACTCGAAAACAACCTTTAATGTTGGTTCGCTCAGCAGGCAACTGAAAACCTGTAAAAATGTTTAGTAGTGTAAACTGCTATAAGTGAATGAATTAATAAACGAACGAAAATGCTTATCCTCGCGTGGTCGAAAAACGATAGTTGTTATAACGCAGGTGTTCTGTTTCATGCACTCGCTGTGCCATTTTACAAGTTATACCACAGGATTTTAGTTGTGTAACTTTGTGGGTAATTATTTTTGGAGAGATTTATTTATGCATGGCTGATAATTTGGACAACCCACACGTGATTACTGGGTTGGAGCAACTGTCCTTAAGTGTCTTGCCCAAGGACACATACATTTTCTATCAAGTTTGTCGAGAAAACAGCATAAAAACATGTCCTATCTTCCTTTACTACAAATCTTACCCCATTCTACTGTACATCCTACTTACCACGTCTGTCCAACCGATCTATAAAGTCCCCGTATACAAATCTGGGGTTTTCGGGATACTGAAATGACGTCACGATATGACGTTGCGAGTTATCTTGGCTGAAAACTTGTGGTTTAAATCCCAATTTGTTCATTCCTTGTTTTAGAACAGATGCGTTCTCTTGAAATCTATACGTATAACATATGTATATATATAACTATGTATAGTATAGTAGGCTGGGGGAAGATGGGACACCTTTAGCTCATAATATCCAAATATCCTGATCGTGATCTAAACAAATAACAACGGTCTAAGGGAGTCGTGAGGATACGGTTTTATAATTTGTTGAATGTTTTTTTGTTTACTGGCAAATAGGACGAGAACATAAAAAAATAAAAAAGATGTCCTATCTCCCCCCACCCTATACTATATCCTTTATTTCACATATAAACCACAAATCATCATTTTTAAATCGAATAAAAAAGATGTTCTTTCTTTCCCCGATAGTATATAATAACGAGAACATAAAATATAAAGATGCCCCATCTTGCCCCACCCTACTATATCCTTTATTTTACATATGAACCACAAATCATCTTTTTTTAAACCTTTTAATTCTCTTTTCTAACCCTCCTTCGTCTTCAAGTTCTAACAAAGCTTCTTTGAACGCCAGCAACAAATGCGTGGGTGGTGTAAACCGGAATTGGCCGGTTTTTTCCAGTTCAGAGTATTGGCCGGCAAGATCCAGTGTTAAAACTTTATTCTGTCCAATTTTTCTGTAACAAACATGAATATTGCATATTCGGTAGAACAGAATATTGGTTCATTTTGTACAATTTTTTCTAACATTTCATTCACTAAAATAAAAACAACTCAACGCAAGTCCCGAATAGCGGTTACAATTTTATAGGTATTGACTTTTCAGTAAATCTTGTAGTCTGTAGTTCGAAATAAAGTTCAAAGTAAGTTTGAATTTCTATGTTTTGTTTTTCATTTGTTCTTAGTTTTAATACTGGGTAAAATTTCTAATTAATGTTCTATACATATATGCATAATATTTTTCACACAATTCAAACTATAGTAGGGTGGGGGAAGATGGGACACCTATTCATACTATTTTCTTGTCACATTTGGTAGTAAACATAAAACATTCAAAGAATTATAAAACCGTATCCTCACGACTCCCACAAACTATTGTCATTTGTTTAAAACACGATCAGGATGTTTGTATATAATGTGCTAAATGTGTCCCATTTTCCCCCACAGTACTATATATGTGTAAACAGTAAGCAGTTATATTTCATCACCGGCACTTTTGAATTTTCTGAGTTATCCGCTAAATATACTAAAAAAATAAATAAAAAAGTTATTACCTACAAAATTACACGAGGTGTATGAAACAGACTGTACCTGTATATAAAACTATTGTCGTTGTACCCGCCATGCGAGGTTAAACAAGTTTCATTTATTCATTAACTAATTCATTCGTGCACTTTTATAGACATTAATATTTTAAATTAGCTTACTTTTCAATTTCAGAAGCATTTGCGATGACGAACGAAATACCTGGTATACCCTGTAAACACTTGCATGAGCTACCTATGACGTAATCAATATTCGTGACGTCATATGGGACACCCCCGAAACTTGAAATGGCGTCCACGATAAAAAGACAATCTGGTAAATAGAAAATATTCTTGTTTACTGAATATAAAGATAACTCTATATATATCAGCATATGAATTAATCAATGAAACTGATATTTATATAAAAATAATAGTAATAAATTATATTTGTCTCTTCGATTACAGTAGCGAAAATTTGAAAATATTTTAAATTAACGAAAAGGCTACAAAACAACAGTTGTTAAAACACTCTTACAGTTAAAAACATATTTACATTTTGTTGGAAGAAAATAAGCGTGGTCGCTACACCTATAGCGAACAAACAAGCCATTTATTTTCAACAAGTTAAACTTCTAATAGAAATAAAACTGTGCGTAAAGATTTATTCTGTCGGGCAACCTAAGTCGTTACAACACGGGTGTTCTGTTTCATACACAAACATATGTAACTTAAAGGACTTTTTAGGGGGTTTATTGTAAAACAAGATTTACTCCAGAGTTAACCTATTATCCCAATATACAAACTGCTGTTAGTAGACATATTATAAATACAGTGTAATATTCTAATTAGGGTCGCCTCATATTCTGCTGTCGAAATTTTACCTTTATTGTGATTTTTAATAATCTTTCCGAAGTCAAAAACCGGGTTCACAACCCCAGTTGTCGTCTCGCAATGTACTGACACAACTGCTATAACATCATCGGATTGTTGCAATCGCTGTTCCAACGCCTCTGCATGCATTCGAACCGTTTCTGCAGCCATTCCATGCTGTTTACATAAACTTGCAATCCGCTCGCCGTACATGCCATTTGACATTACTAGTACCTGTAAAATTAACGGAAATTATAATGTATTATACTCGTGTGGGGGAAAAACGACAGTCGTTATAACACGGTGTTCTGTTTCACACACCTCGTAAACCCGAGTTTACTGTTAACATGTATTGACTCTTTGAATAGGGTAGCGAAGATTGAAAAATATTTAAAACGAAAAGATAGGATATGGCGACAAAACAACAGTCGTTAAAACACGCTCACGATTAAAAACATTTAAAGTGTTTTAGGAATTTAAAAAAATCGCTAACGTGCAGGACCTGTGTGTATTTTCTATAATAATATAAGAGGTGTACATAAAAAAAACACCCGTGTTATAACAATTGTCGTTTCCCTGCCATGCAAGGATAAATAATTACATTCAACTGATACTCACGCCATTCAAACCAGAAAAATCAAATTTAGATTTTAAAAAAATATATAAAAAAATGCAATCTAATATCTTACTTTGCCCTTAGAACCAGCCAAAGCGGTTGTAAGAGTTGACTCAATGGCGAAGGTACCACTGCCAGTCATTGGAATAGCCGTGTGTGTATGTACATTGCCCCCAGCCAAACGAACCAGTGATTTTCGAATGAAGCTATACAATTGAAATAACAACTGGTAAGTTCTGTTCTATTTGTGGACACCACTCTGGTACAATACACCTAATATGCTAAACTACTGTAACGTATAGTTTTGGGGAATTGAAATATAGTAGGGTATTGGTAAGATTATACATGTTTTATTCTCTCTCTCTAAACAAAGAACTTCTACAGAATTATATAACCCACCGCCTAATATATAGATCTCTATAGTATATATAATATATAGACCGTGTATATAACCGTAGCCCCGCAACTTCAAAAGAGCGTTGTTAATTGTAAAAACACGATCAGGAAATATTGAATTTAGGTGCTAACAGTATTCCATCTTAACCTATACTATCTATATCGATTTTATAGTTTTCGTTTAGGATACGCAAAAGTTATTTGTCAATGTTACGTGCTAGCTAAACACTACTTTAAAAACGTATAGTATTACTGAAATACTAAATGCCAGATAAACTACGATGCGTATTAGTTTAATATAGTACTGTGAAGTGAAATGGATACTGTTAGCACCCAAATCGTTGGTTTCCGAATCGTGTTTTTAACAATTACCAACGCTATTTTAGAGTCGTTTGGCTACGAGCATAAAAAAATTAAAATCCATCTTATCCCGGCCTAATATATTACTGAATTCTATATACTTACGTTAACAAATATTCAAACTCGGAATGTCTTGAACCAATATCTTTCCCCATTGCCCGCTTAACTCGTTCGCTGACCATCAGGGGTCCAGGTGTAAAAAGTATTTTGCTTGGTTTGCTAGATTTGGGGTAAAATGTGGTAGCCGCCGCATTACTATCGCTAGAAAAATCTGGAAACGGTGTAATATTACATGAACTGCATTATAAATATCATATGTATATCGTAGGACGTAGGTAAAGGGCAAACTGCTAATACAAACTTATGCTGTATATTAATGTAAAGTTATATATATGTAAATATATTAGGGCAGGAAGAAAGACAAATTTTCATTCTATTTTTCGTCTCATTTAGTAGTAAACAAAGAACGTTCAAAGAAATATAAAACCGATCATAACGACTCCCATATTGTGGTTTAATTTGTGTTCTGTTACAACCTGCACAAACTAAAATTTGTACTTTAGCAATAACATTACTTCGGTAAAGCGATTTCAAAATATAAGACTACCCCAAATTTCTTCTCACCTTTTAAGGTGTTTAATCTTTTGCTGTCGGTGCGTTTAATGGCATTACCTGATTTAAACAAGCTCGTATTTTTGACCATCTGCTGTACATATCTTCGCCATACGCCAGTTCTGATTCTTGCCAAAGCCATTTTTAAATACCAAATAGAAAAACTACACTATACGAATAAATTCCCATACATATTTATTTGAATTCCCACGCATATATACCTTTTTACAACTGTTAAGTGCATTCAATGCATCATCAACGGTATTATGACATCACATAATCGTACATACGCAAAGGTAAAATTATAAATTTAATTGCCATCATTACAATCAAGTGTAAAGTGAAACTTTTTGAATATATTAATCATATTTTTACAGTTATAGGTATCATACACGCATTTTTAGTTTTTTTCAATATAATTTGGCAACTGTTAATTGCTAAATCACTACGAAATCGACAAAAAAAACAGCGAAAAACAATCACTTTTATGAATTGTTTTCAAATTGAAGAACCATTTCCGATTTTTGGTGCGACCACATTTCGATTCAGCTGATGCGCCAACGTCATGTAGCGATTTTTCCAGTTATCGGCACTAACATAAGTGGTCTGAAACAAACGTATAAATAACACTGATAGTGGAGGGTAGTAAGACCTCATACGGCAATTGCTAGGAGCTAAATACAAGTATAGAATAAAATATTGGTGCATATACCTGTTTAGTTCTGGTTAAAAAAGTTAATATAATTTTTGTTTATTTTATCTTACTTGCTAAAGTAGGTTTATGTTTTTTATCAATGTTAACACATTCATAATTTAATATTGGGTATTTACAGGAAAAAAAAACGTTTAAAATACGAGTTTTGTATAATAACAGTTTGTCTAGATTCTAGAGGCTGTATAGATCCAAATACAGCGGTTATCAGCTGCAAAAAAAAAACGAAAAAAAAAACGAAATAGATCTTCATAAAGTTACATCTCTTAACTCGTAAGCGGACACGAGGTGTATGAAACAGAACACCTATGTTATAACGACTGTCCTTGCTGCGCCAAGCGAGGATGAATATTTTACATTCACAATCACAAGACTGAATACCTGTAACTGTCTATCGCCTCCGTTGGCTTCAAATTTGTTCCTAGAATGCAACACTCGTCTGTTGTTAAACACAACCAAATCACCAGGTTGCATACGGTGGGTAAACTGTGTAATATAGAAACTTGTAAATGTGCACGTATAAGTGGCCGTGTAAACCTCTAAAGGTGGCTGTACACAGTACCAGCATGCGAATTCGCTTGCAAAGTGCAAACCCATTTCTGAATTCCGCGTGCGGCAGCGAAATCCGGACGAAACAGACAAAACGGACGAATTCCGGATACTGTGTACAGCCACCTTTAGGCGGACAATTTTTTTCGCCGAAAAGTATTTTTCGTTTCAATAGAGCAAAAGAACTTACATGTAATTCATCTCTGCGAATAATTTGTAACAACTTTACATGAGCTTCGTAATATCTTTCCACGTCTTTTTCTCTTACTTGCAAAGTCGATAGCAACGCAGGATGCCAGTTTATAGCGACAACCTATTCATATATGCGATTTAATGTCTATGTATTTAGGTGGCATTTTTCACATTTTTGGCTCAGAACTTGTATTTGTTTCTTCAGTGCTGTATTGGTAAATATTATAATATTTATAGTAATATACAAAGTAGTTAGCGCGCCTGACTTCAGCGAGGATGTCGTAACTTTTGTGGACGAGTGTGTCCTTGGGCACTTGCAAACGCTCAAAACCGAAAAAAAAAAATCCAAAAAATCCTCCAAAAACAACCCCTCACAATGTAACATACATGGTAACTCGTAAGCGGGAGGTATATGAAACAGAACACTCGTGTTATTACGACTGTCGTTGCTTCGCCACGCGAGGATAAAAAGTGACATACATTATTTTCAAAATACCTTGCCAAAGTAGTCTAACACTACGACGTGTTTTTGATGATGCAAATAAACTTTATTCGCTCGTTTATAATCTATAGTAGAGTAGATGACAGGTACTTCAACCAGGGTTTGAAAATCTGCGGGGGACTCTCTTTTCAGGATATTTATAACTTCGTAAAGATCGACTATTTTTGTTTCCCCGCCCGTAATGCATTCGTCGAACCTGGGAATATGATTGAATGGATAAATACAATTTATTTATTCTCACGTGGCGGGGCAACAACAATCGTTATAACACGGGTATTCTGTTCCACACACCTCGTACGCGCTAACGTCATCGTTTATTTTAATGTAACGGAGTACTGTGGGATAAGATGGGATACCGATACCACCTATATACTACATGATCCTATTTTTAAGAAATAACAGCTCGTTATTTCTTCAAAACCAAAAACACCAAAACCCAAAACCTTTATCACCAAAAACACCAAAAACAACAAAACATTTTTAAGAAATAACAACACCTTTTTGGAGTCGCGAGGTTATACGGTAATACTATTTTTTGAATGTTCTTTTTTACTGAAAACTAACCATTAGTCTACTATTATAGTCTGAAGCATTACAAAGACATAACATACTTCATGCAATGTAGAAATTCAATTCCTGGTGGTTTTTCGTACGTGGTTTGGTCTTGGTGAAATGGCAACTTAACATTTGAATAAGCTGCATTACCTTCAGCGGAGCTAATTTTTACAACGGAGAGCTGAAAAGCAAATATTATTCGGGTAGTGTAATAAAGCTTGTATACCTGTGACCTGGAAATAGCTAATGTGTTGTTAACATGTAGCTACATCAATGTTTGCGAATGGTTAAGCTACCTTAAGTGACTTTTACTTAAATTAAAATTGTCTGCGAACGAAGCCTACGCTTTTAAAAAAAAATTCTGAATATTTTTCCAAATTATAGTATGGTGGGAAAGATGGGACACATTTTCATTCTATTATCGTTCTATTTGTTGGTAGTTAAAAAAAGAACATTCAAAAAATTATACTATTTTATCCTTACGACCCCCATTGACCGTTGCTATAAACTGTTTAAAGCACGATCAGGATGTTTACATATTGTGCTAAAGGTGTCCCGTCTCCCCCCACCCTACTGTATGTTGAATTTTATAAAATACTGCGATTCCCAAAGTGTCGGTTCAAATATGATGGCAAAACAATCCTTTTTGGGGTTCAGGGCACAATAAATGCAGTTCACCTAGGGGCGTATACGTTTAGTGTAAATATAGACTATGTGTAATTTGGCTTACCTTCCCGTAAGTAGTTTCTTCAATGTTTGCAACTCTCTCTGCGATCTGCGCAAAACAAACATACGTGTGCATTTGCAAAAGCAGCATTCATGTAGTATAGGGTGGGTAGGATGTGCACTTATAGCACGTAATAGCCAAATATCCTTATCGTGTTTTAAACATTTAACAACGGTGTATATTGGAGTCGTGAGGATACGGTTTTAAAATTCCTTGAATAGTTTTTGTTTACTACCGAATGAGACGAGAAAATAGAATGAAAAGGTGTCCTATCTCCCCCCCCCCCCTACTTTATATATTGCATTTATATTTACCTCTTCCAATTTCTCAGGCGTTGGCTGAACGTTTCTTACGATGCAAACTCCAGAAGTTATAACGTGACCGATCCAGCTGAAAAAAAACCATCAGCACTTTTCGCTTTAAAAACCCCAAAATCTTTGTATGTAAGTCATTACTTTAATATCTAAAAGCCATAACGTAATTGAATTGAATGGACCACATTTTACTACCCCAACACACTTAGGAACTTGTGTTGACTATAGGTGAATACAAACTTATTTAGTCGTGCTGTTTCCGTACTAAAAGTTAATTTCAAAGCAAAAATTAATGCAATCGCAGTTTACTGTCTCGAAATACACTTTGTAGTTTTATAGCACATTTTGGCCAATAAAGTTTCGTTGGTTTCCGGGTGATATTCAACCCAGGCCACGACTTCCATGTTTTGCCCTTGCACACATGTATCGTACATTTTATTAAATGCAGTGTCAGCATATACCAAAAACACTGTCAGCATATACCAAAAACACTGTCAGCATATACCAAAAACAAGCGCGGCGTGTCTTTTGAAACGTCGATTAACTTAATTTACAAATCGTTCGCCTTCTATTTATAACCCAAATTGTAGTACCGCTATACAAAGCAATACAAACACAAATATATAATATAAACCTTACTTAAACATGCCCTCTTTGGTCAATATATCCTCATATTCCATTTGTGGAATTTCTTTTTTCTTTCCAGCGTTGCTTTCAATATACTGTGTGATGACGTCAGCTTTCTGTAATTTCAACTCCAAACATACGTCACAATAGCATTTTGAGCGCAGCCAATCAGAAGGAAGGATAGAAACGTGGTCATCGCCAGCGAATGAAACTTTGAATGTAGAATCTAAAGCGAAATATAAGCTAACTAAATATAACCATTTGTTTGTAATAAGTTATATAAAGTCGCAAGTGTATGTGCAAAATATTAGTTAACTTTAGTTTTATGTAAATATATAGTAGGGTGGGGGAAGACTGATCATGTTTTAAATAATTAACAACGGTCTATAGTAGTCGTAAGGATAATTTTTTATAATTATTTGAATGTTTTTTGTTAACTTCCAAATGGATGAGAAAATCGATAAAAAATGTCACATTTCCCCTACCCTTTTATACATATACAACAATAGGATGTACTAAAATAAATGAATTTGCAACACAGGTCTTAAACATGTATGGTGTTAATTGGCATAGCGGTGCTCATGAAATAGTTTTAAAACCGATTTATACAAAGCGGTGAATAGAATAAAATGGCATATAGTAGGGTGGGGAAAGTGGGACACCTTTTCATTCTAGTTTTGTTCCATTCGATAGTAAACAAAGAACATTCAAAGGATTATAAAATCGTTTCCTCACGACTCCTATAGACCGTTGTTAATTGTTTAAAACAAGACCAGGATATTTCGGTATTATGTGATAAAGGTGTCCCGTCCCCCCACGCTATACTATATGCTGTAAGTTTGAAATAAAACATTTTTGAAAGCTACAAGGGTATTGAGCGTCTCTAACGAGGAAGCCATTAACCAAAAAAAGATTGAGACACTTATATTTTTACCTTCAACTTTAACTGTTGCGATTTCTATATCCAATGGGAAAGATGGGACATCAATTAAATATGTGGCAGCAACTTCCGAATAACATTTTACGCATCTGCAGTTGAACCGAAGCCATTTCGCGTGAAATCTAATAGAAAATAAACTTTTAATGAACAATGGGGTAATTGGCCAAGCCTAGAATAAACCCCAGGTATCATAGCGCCATTTGCCACAGGACCTTTGAAAGCTATCGACAGTGGTAGCCATTATGTAAGCGACCAGCTAAACAAGTTCACTGCTGTATAACTATATATACCGTGTTTGCGTGGATAAGTTATTGCAGAATATTTGCTAAAGACAAAAAAGGGTTTTTGTTTGATGTACTTGTAACTTTGTACATACAGATTAATGTTCAAGCTATTGTAGCTTACACATTTTGTTGAAACTTACATTCCATTATTTCAATCGTTAATAAATTTGGAATTTTGGTATTAATTTGAAATCTTAAAACCTCTAAAATCGGTATTACACCGAAATAATTGCATTCGTTGCAATATTTACAAACATGAACCGAAATCTAATAGAAAATAAACTTTTAATGAATAATGGGGTAATTGGCCCAGCCTAGAATAAACCCCAGGTATCATAGCGCCATTTGCCACAGGACCTTACCCATTATAGAAAAGAGAAACTTACATTAGAAAAAAAGTTCTATACCTAAAACTGCAGTTGCTTATTTTGTTACTCTGTATAGTAGGGTGGGGTAATATATATATGGGTAATATGGGACACCTTTTTATTCTATTTTCTCATCCCATTTGGTAGTAAACAAAGAACATTCTAACAATTATAAAATCACATTTCCTAACGACTACGTAGACCGTTGTTAATTGTTCAAAACACGATCAGGATATTGGGATATTATATTCTAAAGGTGTCCCATCTCCCCCACACTACTATATTAAACTCAGTATGAATAAAAACCTACATGTTAAATCCTACCGATGTACGCGCAAAGGTATTTAGCTGCCATCGTTCAAGTGTAAACTATTTGAAAGCATATTCTATTTTGCACGCTTGGGTGCTAAGCTTTTCAAAGCGTAAAACACCATGAACAAAGTATATGATTATATTCGACTTTCGAAATGATTATAAACATATCCCATTTGGTAGTAAACCAATAATATTTACTGAATTATATAACCGTAGCCCAGCGACTCTACAGCAGAATTGTTAAATGTTTAAAACACGTTGAGAAAATATTGAATTTCGGTGCTAACGGTATCCTTTTTTACCCCAAAGTACTGTTATGTTAAAACGACTATCTGCAAATATTCGATGTATTGTAAACTACCTGCTAGCGTGTTCATCTTTCCACAAAACCTCGCAAAGATTTTGACCCAGTCCAATTTGAAAGCTATCGACAGTCGCAGCCATTATGTAAGCCACCAGCTAAACAAGTTCACTGCTGTATAACTATATATACCCTGTCTGCGTGGATAAGTTATTGCAGAATATTTGCTAAAGACAAAAAAGGGTTTTTGTTTGATGTACTTGTAACTTTGTACATACAGATTAATGCTCAAGCTATTGTAGCTTACACATTAATTGTTGTTGAAATTTACATTCCATTATTTCAATCGTTAATAAATTTGAAATTTTGGTATTAATTTGAAATCTCAAAACCGCTAAAATCGGTATCATGCACACCGAAATAAGCAATTGCATTCGTTGCGATATTTACAACCATAGCAAATGAGCTCACAAACCATAGCAAAATCGTAGCATAAAGTAACCACCAATGCCGTGCACTTTGTTGGACCGTGACAATAATATTGAATAACAATGTCACATTTGTTTTGTTCGTCGTTAAACGGGTACCTGTAAATAGAGATATTTAAACACCGTCATAGCTTACTCAATACATTTATTGAGTAGGCCATAGTCCCGTTTCCCCCCACCCTACTACATGCGTGCGAAAAATAAGGTATTCGTGATATAACCTTTAAGATGCCACACAAACAAGACCCTAAAACTCTCCTTTTGTTTTGAGAAGCTTGCTGAAATTTGGTAAACGCCCCTACATACATACAATAACAAACATGCAGCTTAGGTATTTATTTTGAACCTATAGTTGAATATAACTGTGAAAGTTTATATGCCGGTTTCAATACCCAACAGTTTGCATTAACCATAACTTGATCATTTATTCGTCGTTGTCGTTAAATACTGTAATGTCTCAATAAATCATTTTCATTCCTGAAAATTGAGAGTGTATTGACTTTTTTTTCCAGATGTGAGGTTTACGAACCGACATACCGGTAAACCATATTTAAACGTCAAAATAGTTACAGTGAAAATAGTTACAGGGGAATAGTTACGGGGGGAATAGGTACGGGGGGAATAGTTACGGGGGGAATAGTTACTGTCAGAACAGTTACGTCGGAATAGTTACTGTGGGAATAGTTATACTGTCAAATTAGTTACGGGTGGGAATAGTTACGGGGGAATTGTTACTGTTAGAAGAGCTACAGAGGAAATTTCGTTCGAAAAAAACGTTTCGGAAACAAAATTTCGTTTCGAAAAAACGTTTATTCACCAAGTATATATATATGGGACATTATATTCACCAAGTATATATATATATGGGACATTATATTCACCAAGTATATATATATATGGGACAATATATTCACAAAGTATATATATGGGACATTATATTCACCAAGTATATATATATGGGACATTATATTCACCAAGTATATATAAGGGACATTATATTCACCAAGTATATATATGGGACATTATATTCATTAAGTATATATATATGGAACATTATATTCACCAAGTATATATATATGGGACATTATATTCACCAAGTATATATATATGGGACATTTTATTCAACAAGTATATATATATGGGAGATTTTATTCAACAAGTATATATATATGGGAGATTTTATTCAACAAGTATATATATATGGGACATTATATTCACCAAGTATATATATGGGACATTATATTCATTAAGTATATATATGGGACATTATATTCACCAAGTATATATAAGGGACATTATATTCACCAAGTATATATATGGGACATTATATTCATTAAGTATATATATGGGACATTATTTTCACCAAGTATATATATGGGACATTTTATTCAACAAGTATATATATATGGGAGATTTTATTCAACAAGTATATATATATGGGAGATTTTATTCAACAAGTATATATATATAAGGGACATTATATTCACCAAGTATATATATGGGACATTATATTCATTAAGTATATATATGGGACATTATATTCACCAAGTATATATATGGGACATTATATTCATTAAGTATATATATGGGACATTATTTTCACCAAGTATATATATGGGACATTTTATTCAACAAGTATATATATATGGGAGATTTTATTCAACAAGTATATATATATGGGACATTATATTCACCAAGCATATATACGGGACATTATATTCACCAAGTATATATATGGGACATTTTATTCAACAAGTGTATATATATGGGACATTATATTCACCAAGTATATATATGGGACATTATATTCATTAAGTATATATATATGGGACATTATTTTCACCAAGTATATATATGGGACATTATTTTCACCAAGTATATATATGGGACATTATATTCACCAAGTATATATATGGGACATTATTTTCACCAAGTATATATATATGGGACATTATATTCAACAAGTATATATATGGGACATTATTTTCACCAAGTATATATATGGGACATTATATTCACCAAGTATATATATATGGGACATTATATTCACCAAATATATATATATGGGACATTATTTTCATCAAGTATATATATATGGGACATTATATTCACCAAGTATATATATATTTGGGACATTATATTCACCAAGTATATATATGGGACATTATATTCATTAAGTATATATATATGGGACATTATATTCACCAAGTATATATATGGGACATTATTTTCACCAAGTATATATATGGGACATTATATTCACCAAGTATATATATGGGACATTATATTCATTAAGTATATATATATGGGACATTATTTTCACCAAGTATATATATGGGACATTATATTCACCAAGTATATATATGGGACATTATTTTCACCAAGTATATATATGGGACATTATATTCACCAAGTATATATATGGGACATTATTTTCACCAAGTATATATATATGGGACATTATATTCACCAAGTATATATATGGGATATTATTTTCACCAAGTATATATATGGGACATTATATTCACCAAGTATATATATATGGGACATTATTTTCATCAAGTATATATATATGGGACATTATACTCACCAAGTATATATATATGAGACATTATATTCATCAAGTATATATATGGGACATTATATTCATTAAGTATATATATATGGGACATTATTTTCACCAAGTATATATATATGGGACATTATATTCACCAAGTATATATATATGGGACATTATATTCACCAAATATATATATATGGGACATTATTTTCATCAAGTATATATATATGGGACATTATATTCACCAAGTATATATATATTTGGGACATTATATTCACCAAGTATATATAGGGGACATTATATTCATCAAGTATATATATATATGGGACAATATATTCACAAATATGGGACATTATATTCACCAAGTATATATATATATATGGGACATTATATTCAAAAAGTATATATATGGGACATTATATTCACCAAGTATATATATGGGACATTATATTCACCAAGTATATATATATGGGACATTATATTCACCAAGTATATATATTTGGGACATTATATTCACCAAGTATATATATATGGGACATTATATTCACCAAGTATATATATGGGACATTATATTCACCGAGTATATATATATGGGATATTATATTCACCAAGTATATATATATGGAACATTATATTCACCAAGTATATATATATGGGACATTATATTCACCAAGTATATATATGGGACATTATATTCACCAAGTATATATATATGGGACATTATATTCACCAAGTATATATATTTGGGACATTATATTCACCAAGTATATATATATGGGACATTATATTCACCAAGTATATATATTTGGGACATTATATTCACCAAGTATATATATATGGGACATTATATTCACCAAGTATATATATATGGGACATTATATTCACCAAGTATATATATGGGACATTATATTCACCAAGTATATATATGGGACATTATATTAACCAAGTATATATAGGGGACATTATATTCATCAAGTATATATATATATGGGACAATATATTCACAAATATGGGACATTATATTCACCAAGTATATATATGGGACATTATATTCATCAAGTATATATATGGGACATTATATTCACCAAGTACATATATGGGACATTATATTCACCAAGTATATATATGGGACATTATATTAACCAAGTACATATATGGGACATTATATTCACCAAGTATATATATATGGGACATTATTTTCACCAAGTATATATATGGGACATTATATTCACCAAGTATAAATATATGGGACATTATATTCACCAAGTATATATATGGGACATTATATTCACCAAGTACATATATGGGACATTATATTCACCAAGTATATATAGGGGACATTATATTCATCAAGTATATATATATATGGGACAATATATTCACAAATATGGGACATTATATTCACCAAGTATATATATGGGACATTATATTCATCAAGTATATATATGGGACATTATATTCACCAAGTATATATATGGGACACTATATTAACCAAGTACATATATGGGACATTATATTCACCAAGTATATATATGGGACATTATATTAACCAAGTACATATATGGGACATTATATTCACCAAGTATATATATATGGGACATTATTTTCACCAAGTATATATATGGGACATTATATTCACCAAGTATAAATATATGGGACATTATATTCACCAAGTATATATATGGGACATTATATTCACCAAGTACATATATGGGATATTATATTCACCAAGTATATATATATATGGGACATTATATTCACCAAGTATATATATGGGACATTATATTCACCAAGTATATATATATGGGATATTATATTCACCAAGTATATATATATGGAACATTATATTCACCAAGTATATATATATGGGACATTATATTCACCAAGTATATATATATGGGACATTATATTCACCAAGTATATATATATATGGGACATTATATTCACCAAGTATATATATATGGGATATTATATTCACCAAGTATATATATGGGACATTATATTCACCAAGTATATATATATGGGTCATTATATTCACCAAGTATATATATGGGACATTATATTCACCAAGTATATATATATGGGATATTATATTCACCAAGTATATATATATATTGGACATTATATTCACCAAGTATATATAAGGAACATTATATTCACCAAGTATATATATATGGGACATTATATTCACCAAGTATATATATAGGGGACATTATATTCACCAAGTATATATATGGGACATTATATTCACCAAGTATATATGTGGGACATTATATTCACCAAGTATATATATGGGATATTATATTCACCAAGTATATATATATATGGGACATTATATTCACCAAGTATATATATGGGACATTATATTCACCAAGTATATATATATGGGATATTATATTCACCAAGTATATATATATGGAACATTATATTCACCAAGTATATATATATGGGACATTATATTCACCAAGTATATATATATGGGACATTATATTCACCAAGTATATATATATATGGGACATTATATTCACCAAGTATATATATATGGGATATTATATTCACCAAGTATATATATGGGACATTATATTCACCAAGTATATATATGGGATATTATATTCACCAAGTATATATATGGGTCATTATATTCACCAAGTATATATATGGGACATTATATTCACCAAGTATATATATGGGACATTATATTCACCAAGTATATATATATGGGATATTATATTCACCAAGTATATATATATGGGAGATTTTATTCAACAAGTATATATATATGGGAGATTTTATTCAACAAGTATATATATATGGGACATTATATTCACCAAGTATATATATGGGACATTATATTCATTAAGTATATATATGGGACATTATATTCACCAAGTATATATAAGGGACATTATATTCACCAAGTATATATATGGGACATTATATTCATTAAGTATATATATGGGACATTATTTTCACCAAGTATATATATGGGACATTTTATTCAACAAGTATATATATATGGGAGATTTTATTCAACAAGTATATATATATGGGAGATTTTATTCAACAAGTATATATATAAGGGACATTATATTCACCAAGTATATATATGGGACATTATATTCATTAAGTATATATATGGGACATTATATTCACCAAGTATATATATGGGACATTATATTCATTAAGTATATATATGGGACATTATTTTCACCAAGTATATATATGGGACATTTTATTCAACAAGTATATATATATGGGAGATTTTATTCAACAAGTATATATATATGGGACATTATATTCACCAAGCATATATACGGGACATTATATTCACCAAGTATATATATGGGACATTTTATTCAACAAGTGTATATATATGGGACATTATATTCACCAAGTATATATATGGGACATTATATTCATTAAGTATATATATGGGACATTATTTTCACCAAGTATATATATGGGACATTATTTTCACCAAGTATATATATGGGACATTATATTCACCAAGTATATATATGGGACATTATTTTCACCAAGTATATATATATGGGACATTATATTCAACAAGTATATATATGGGACATTATTTTCACCAAGTATATATATGGGACATTATATTCACCAAGTATATATATATGGGACATTATATTCACCAAATATATATATATGGGACATTATTTTCATCAAGTATATATATATGGGACATTATATTCACCAAGTATATATATATTTGGGACATTATATTCACCAAGTATATATATGGGACATTATATTCATTAAGTATATATATATGGGATATTATATTCACCAAGTATATATATGGGTCATTATATTCACCAAGTATATATATGGGACATTATATTCACCAAGTATATATATGGGACATTATATTCACCAAGTATATATATATGGGATATTATATTCACCAAGTATATATATATGGGAGATTTTATTCAACAAGTATATATATATGGGAGATTTTATTCAACAAGTATATATATATGGGACATTATATTCACCAAGTATATATATGGGACATTATATTCATTAAGTATATATATGGGACATTATATTCACCAAGTATATATAAGGGACATTATATTCACCAAGTATATATATGGGACATTATATTCATTAAGTATATATATGGGACATTATTTTCACCAAGTATATATATGGGACATTTTATTCAACAAGTATATATATATGGGAGATTTTATTCAACAAGTATATATATATGGGAGATTTTATTCAACAAGTATATATATAAGGGACATTATATTCACCAAGTATATATATGGGACATTATATTCATTAAGTATATATATGGGACATTATATTCACCAAGTATATATATGGGACATTATATTCATTAAGTATATATATGGGACATTATTTTCACCAAGTATATATATGGGACATTTTATTCAACAAGTATATATATATGGGAGATTTTATTCAACAAGTATATATATATGGGACATTATATTCACCAAGCATATATACGGGACATTATATTCACCAAGTATATATATGGGACATTTTATTCAACAAGTGTATATATATGGGACATTATATTCACCAAGTATATATATGGGACATTATATTCATTAAGTATATATATATGGGACATTATTTTCACCAAGTATATATATGGGACATTATTTTCACCAAGTATATATATGGGACATTATATTCACCAAGTATATATATGGGACATTATTTTCACCAAGTATATATATATGGGACATTATATTCAACAAGTATATATATGGGACATTATTTTCACCAAGTATATATATGGGACATTATATTCACCAAGTATATATATATGGGACATTATATTCACCAAATATATATATATGGGACATTATTTTCATCAAGTATATATATGGGACATTATATTCACCAAGTATATATATATTTGGGACATTATATTCACCAAGTATATATATGGGACATTATATTCACCAAGTATATATATGGGACATTATTTTCACCAAGTATATATATGGGACATTATATTCACCAAGTATATATATGGGACATTATATTCATTAAGTATATATATATGGGACATTATTTTCACCAAGTATATATATGGGACATTATATTCACCAAGTATATATATGGGACATTATTTTCACCAAGTATATATATGGGACATTATATTCACCAAGTATATATATGGGACATTATTTTCACCAAGTATATATATATGGGACATTATATTCACCAAGTATATATATGGGACATTATTTTCACCAAGTATATATATGGGACATTATATTCACCAAGTATATATATATGGGACATTATTTTCATCAAGTATATATATATGGGACATTATACTCACCAAGTATATATATATGAGACATTATATTCATCAAGTATATATATGGGACATTATATTCATTAAGTATATATATATGGGACATTATTTTCACCAAGTATATATATATGGGACATTATATTCACCAAGTATATATATATGGGACATTATATTCACCAAATATATATATATGGGACATTATTTTCATCAAGTATATATATATGGGACATTATATTCACCAAGTATATATATATTTGGGACATTATATTCACCAAGTATATATAGGGGACATTATATTCATCAAGTATATATATATATGGGACAATATATTCACAAATATGGGACATTATATTCACCAAGTATATATATGGGACATTATATTCATCAAGTATATATATGGGACATTATATTCACCAAGTATATATATGGGACATTATATTCAAAAAGTATATATATGGGACATTATATTCACCAAGTATATATATGGGACATTATATTCACCAAGTATATATATATGGGACATTATATTCACCAAGTATATATATTTGGGACATTATATTCACCAAGTATATATATATGGGACATTATATTCACCAAGTATATATATGGGACATTATATTCACCGAGTATATATATATGGGATATTATATTCACCAAGTATATATATATGGAACATTATATTCACCAAGTATATATATATGGGACATTATATTCACCAAGTATATATATGGGACATTATATTCACCAAGTATATATATATGGGACATTATATTCACCAAGTATATATATTTGGGACATTATATTCACCAAGTATATATATATGGGACATTATATTCACCAAGTATATATATGGGACATTATATTCACCAAGTATATATATATGGGACATTATATTCACCAAGTATATATATGGGACATTATATTCACCAAGTATATATATATGGGACATTATATTCACCAAGTATATATATTTGGGACATTATATTCACCAAGTATATATATATGGGACATTATATTCACCAAGTATATATATATGGGACATTATATTCACCAAGTATATATATGGGACATTATATTCACCAAGTATATATATGGGACATTATATTAACCAAGTACATATATGGGACATTATATTCACCAAGTATATATAGGGGACATTATATTCATCAAGTATATATATATATGGGACAATATATTCACAAATATGGGACATTATATTCACCAAGTATATATATGGGACATTATATTCATCAAGTATATATATGGGACATTATATTCACCAAGTATATATATGGGACACTATATTAACCAAGTACATATATGGGACATTATATTCACCAAGTATATATATGGGACATTATATTAACCAAGTACATATATGGGACATTATATTCACCAAGTATATATAGGGGACATTATATTCATCAAGTATATATATATATGGGACAATATTCACAAATATGGGACATTATATTCACCAAGTATATATATGGGACATTATATTCACCAAGTATATATATGGGACATTATATTCACCAAGTATATATATGGGACATTATATTAAAAGTACATATATGGGACATTATATTCACCAAGTATATATAGGGACATTATATTCATCAAGTATATATATGGGACATATATTCACAAATATATGGGACATTATATTCACCAAGTATATATATGGGACATTATATTCACCAAGTATATATATGGGACATTATATTCACCAAGTATATATATGGGACATTATATTCACCAAGTATATATATGGGACATTATATTCACCAAGTACATATATGGGATATTATATTCACCAAGTATATATATATATGGGACATTATATTCACCAAGTATATATATGGGACATTATATTCACCAAGTATATATATATGGGACATTATATTCACCAAGTATATATATATGGGACATTATATTCACCAAGTATATATATATGGGACATTATATTCACCAAGTATATATATATGGGACATTATATTCACCAAGTATATATATATATGGGACATTATATTCACCAAGTATATATATATGGGATATTATATTCACCAAGTATATATATGGGACATTATATTCACCAAGTATATATATATGGGATATTATATTCACCAAGTATATATATGGGTCATTATATTCACCAAGTATATATATGGGACATTATATTCACCAAGTATATATATATGGGATATTATATTCACCAAGTATATATATATGGACATTATATTCACCAAGTATATATATAGGGGACATTATATTCACCAAGTATATATATGGGACATTATATTCACCAAGTATATATATGGGACATTATATTCACCAAGTATATATATGGGACATTATATTCACCAAGTATATATATGGGACATTATATTCACCAAGTATATATATGGGATATTATATTCACCAAGTATATATATATGGGACATTATATTCACCAAGTATATATATGGGACATTATATTCACCAAGTATATATATATGGGATATTATATTCACCAAGTATATATATATGGAACATTATATTCACCAAGTATATATATATGGGACATTATATTCACCAAGTATATATATATGGGACATTATATTCACCAAGTATATATATATGGGACATTATATTCACCAAGTATATATATATGGGATATTATATTCACCAAGTATATATATGGGACATTATATTCACCAAGTATATATATGGGATATTATATTCACCAAGTATATATATGGGTCATTATATTCACCAAGTATATATATGGGACATTATATTCACCAAGTATATATATGGGACATTATATTCACCAAGTATATATATGGGACATTATATTCACCAAGTATATATATATGGGACATTATATTCACCAAGTATATATATATGGGACATTATATTCACCAAGTATATATATATATTGGACATTATATTCACCAAGTATATATATAGGACATTATATTCACCAAGTATATATATGGGACATTATATTCACCAAGTATATATATGGGACATTATATTCACCAAGTATATATATGGGACATTATATTCACCAAGTATATATGTGGGACATTATATTCACCAAGTATATATATGGGATATTATATTCACCAAGTATATATATATATGGGACATTATATTCACCAAGTATATATATATGGAACATTATATTCACCAAGTATATATATGGGACATTATATTCACCAAGTATATATATATGGAACATTATATTCACCAAGTATATATATATGGAACATTATATTCACCAAGTATATATATGGGACATTATATTCACCAAGTATATATATATGGAACATTATATTCACCAAGTATATATATATATGGGACATTATATTCACCAAGTATATATATGGGATATTATATTCACCAAGTATATATATATATGGGACATTATATTCACCAAGTATATATATATGGAACATTATATTCACCAAGTATATATATATGGGACATTATAATCACCAAGTATATATATATGGAACATTATATTCACCAAGTATATATATATGGAACATTATATTCACCAAGTATATATATATGGAACATTATATTCACCAAGTATATATATATGGAACATTATATTCACCAAGTATATATATATATGGGACATTATATTCACCAAGTATATATATGAGACATTATATTTACCAAGTATATATATATATGGGACATTATATTCACCAAGTATATATATAGGGACATTATATTCATCAAGTATATATATGGGACATTATATTCACCAAGTATATATATGGGACATTATATTCACCAAGTATATATATGGGACATTATATTCACCAAGTATATATATGGGACATTATATTCACCAAGTATATATATGGGACATTATATTCACCAAGTATATATATGGGACATTATATTCACCAAGTATATATATGGGACATTATATTCACCAAGTATATATATGGGACATTATATTCACCAAGTATATATATGGGACATTATATTCACCAAGTATATATATATGGGACATTATATTCACCAAGTACATATATGGGATATTATATTCACCAAGTATATATATGGGACATTATATTCACCAAGTATATATATATGGGACATTATATTCACCAAGTATATATATATATGGGACATTATATTCACCAAGTATATATATATGGAACATTATATTTACCAAGTATATATATATGGGACATTATATTCACCAAGTATATATATGGGACATTATATTCACCAAGTATATATATGGGACATTATATTAACCAAGTACATATATGGGACATTATATTCACCAAGTATATATATATGGGACATTATATTCACCAAGTATATATATATGGGACATTATTTTCACCAAGTATTTATATATGGGACATTATATTCACCAAGTATATATATATGGGACATTATATTTCACCAAGTATATATATATATGGGACATTATATTCACCAAGTATATATATGGACATTATATTCACCAAGTATATATATATATGGGACATTATATTCACCAAGTATATATATATGGGACATTATATTCACCAAGTATAAATATATGGGACATTATATTCACCAAGTATATAATATATGGGACATTATATTCACCAAGTATATATATATGGGACATTATATTCACCAAGTATATATATATATGGGACATTATATTCACCAAGTATATATATATGGGACATTATATTCACCAAGTATATATATATGGGACATTATATTCACCAAGTATATAATATATGGGACATTATATTCACCAAGTATATATATATGGGACATTATATTCACCAAGTATATATATATGGGACATTATATTCACCAAGTATATATATATGGGACATTATATTCACCAAGTATATATATATGGGACATTATATTCACCAAGTATATATATATATGGGACATTATATTCACCAAGTATATATATATGGGACATTATATTCACCAAGTATATATATATGGGACATTATATTCACCAAGTATATATATATATGGGACATTATATTCACCAAGCATATATATATGGGACATTATATTCACCAAGTATAAATATATGGGACATTATATTCACCAAGTATATATATATGGGACATTATATTCACCAAGTATATATATATGGGACATTATATTCACCAAGTATATATATATGGGACATTATATTCACCAAGTATATATATATGGGACATTATATTCACCAAGTATATATATATATGGGACATTATATTCACCAAGTATATATATATGGGACATTATATTCACCAAGTATATATATGGGTCATTATATTCACCAAGTATATATATATGGGATATTCACCAAGTATATATATATGGAACATTATATTCACCAAGTATATATATATGGGACATTATATTCACCAAGTATATATATATGGAACATTATATTCACCAAGTATATATATGGGACATTATATTCACCAAGTATATATATATATGGGACATTATATTCACCAAGTATATATATATGGGACATTATATTCACCAAGTATATATATATGGGACATTATATTCACCAAGTATATATATATATGGGACATTATATTCACCAAGTATATATATATGGGACATTATATTCACCAAGTATATATATGGGTCATTATATTCACCAAGTATATATATATGGGATATTCACCAAGTATATATATATGGAACATTATATTCACCAAGTATATATATATGGGACATTATATTCACCAAGTATATATATATGGGACATTATATTCACCAAGTATATATATGGGACATTATATTCACCAAGTACATATATGGGACATTATATTCACCAAGTATATACATGGGACATTATATTCACCAAGTATATATAAGGGACATTATATTCACCAAGTATATCTATGAGACATTATATTTACCAAGTATATATATATATGGGACATTATATTCACCAAGTATATATATAGGGGACATTATACTCACCAAGTATATATATGGGACATTATATTCACCAAGTATATATATGGGACATTATATTCACCAAGTATATATATGGGACATTATATTCATCAAGTATATATATGGGACATTATATTCACCAAGTATATATATATATAGAACATTATATTCACCAAGTATATATATATATGAGATATTATATTCACCAAGTTTATATATGGGACAAAATTTCGCTTCGAAAAAAACGTTTCGGAAACAAAAAATTTCGTTTCGAAAAAACGTTTCGGAAACAAAATTTCGTTTCGAAAAAACGTTTCGGAAACAAAATTTCGTTTCGAAAAACCGTTTCGGAAACAAAATTTCGTTTCGAAAAAACGTTTCGGAAACAAAATTTCGTTTCGAAAAAACGTTTCGGAAACAAAATTTCGTTTCGAAAAAAACGTTTCGGAAACAAAATTTCGTTTCGAAAAAACGTTTCGGAAGCAAAATTTCGTTTCGAAAAAACGTTTCGGAAACAAAATTTCGTTTCGAAAAAACGTTTCGGAAACAAAATTTCGTTTCGAAAAAACGTTTCGGAAACAAAATTTCGTTTCGAAAAAACGTTTCGGAAACAAAATTTCGTTTCGAAAAAACGTTTCGGAAACAAAATTTCGTTTCGAAAAACGTTTCGGAACAAAATTTCGTTTCGAAAAAACGTTTCGAAAACAAAATTTCGTTTCGAAAAAACGTGTCGGAAACAAAATTTCGTTTCGAAAACGTTTCGGAAACAAAATTTCGTTTCGAAAAACCGTTTCGGAAACAAAATTTCGTTTCGAAAAAAACGTTTCGGAAACATAATTTCGTTTCGAAAAAACGTTTCGGAAAAAAAAATTTCGTTTCGAAAAAACGTTTCGGAAACAAAATTTCGTTTCGGAAACAAAATTTCGTTTCGAAAAAACGTTTCGGAAACAAAATTTCGTTTCGAAAAACGTTTCGGAACAAAATTTCGTTTCGAAAAAACGTTTCGAAAACAAAATTTCGTTTCGAAAAAACGTTTCGGAAACAAAATTTCGTTTCGAAAAAACGTTTCGGAAACAAAATTTCGTTTCGAAAAAAACGTTTCGGAAACAAAATTTCGCTTCGAAAAAAACGTTTCGGAAACAAAATTTCGTTTCGAAAAAAACGTTTCGGAAACAAAATTTCGTTTCGAAAAAACGTTTCGGAAACAAAATTTCGTTTCGAAAAAACGTTTCGGAAACAAAATTATGTTTCGAAAAAACGTTTCGGAAACAAAATTTCATTTCGATAAATTGATTTGAAAACGAAATTTCTTACTAATTAGGGGAAATTCCAGAACTTTTAAAACAAAAAAGGTATTTTTTATTTCACATTTACGCAGATTAGAAAAAAATCACATTTTAAGAAGTCCTGTTCAAAATGCATTGCTTTACATACAATTTACATGTTATATACACTGTATTAACAATATTCTTTATATTTTATTGATTTTGAAAATGCAATTCAACTAAAAACACTGTTGTAAACAAAATTAAATGCAAAAATGTAATACAACAAAAAGCTACTTAATAGTTAAACAATGATAAGTTTTGTAGTATGAAAATCACAGTTATAATAATTAGAAACTAAAATACACAATTTAGAAAAAATAAAGAATTATAAACAATATAATATAAATATAAACAGAACTTTACAAAATAACGCTAGGTAACAAAGTTCTAAAAAAAAATTAAAAACAGGTAAAACAGCAACATTTGATACGAAGAGTTACAAAATGTACAATAATTTTCAAGTTCGAAACAAGAGGTGTTTAAATCGAAACATCCGTGTTTTAACGACAGGTGTCGCCCCCTCCGCGAGGATAAAACAACTTCCATTCATTCTTTTAATGTCCTTCTCTGTTTCATTCCAAGTGAGCTCCCAGCGGTACAAATAAATGAAATGCAATTTGTAAAACTTCATTTAGATGCAGGCCAGTCTTTGAGTGTTTTTTCTTTTTTCCAGATCGGGTACCACTCTGGAATTTTTTACTTATATTAATATTGTTTTTCAATGTTAGTTTTGCTAGATTTGTGAACATGTATATGTCCTTGGGCCAAAAAAATTATCGGCAATTTCTTTTTATATAGTTTTATAGATTGTACAAATTCTCAGTCATAAACTAATAAATAAAAAATTATCCACAAAGTTACAAACGTGGTAAGTCGTATACAGACACAAAAGTGTAAAATAATTTTTCCAAAAAAAAAGTTAAAAATCAAAAAAAATTATTTAAACCTTTTGAACAATTTCTTTTGCTTCTTCAATTTCTTCCAGTGAAGGATAAAGATCACAATCTTCGAAGAAGAGCAGAAGATCAGATTCCTCAACTTCATTCCAGAACTCCCGTTTCCGAAACATCATTTCAAACTCTGATGTAACAATATGTTTTATTAAATGGGATACCAACGAAAAACATCAAAACTTTTATATAATACATTGGGGTAAGTTAGGACAATATAAGCACTTAAGAAACGTTTCGTTTTGAAAACAAAATTTCGTTTCGAAAAAACGTTTCGGAAACAAAATTTCGTTTCGAAAAAGCGTTTCGAAAACAAAATTTCGTTTGGAAAAAACATTTTGGCAACAGAACTTCGTTTCGAAAAATTGATTTGGAAACAAAATACTGTATTGAAAATATGTTTCGAAAACAAAATTTGTTTTGAAAAAACGTTTCGAAAACAAAATTTCGTTTTCAAAAAAGACCCATATTTCTTAAATGCGTTTTGAACAATTAAGAAAACTCTTTTAGAGTAGGAGGGGTACAGGTAAAAATTCTGTAAATATTCTTTGTTGACTACCAAATGAGGAGACAATAGAGAAGTAAATTACATCTCATCTTGCCCGATACAACTATATACATAGAAATGCTCACATGTAATCCAAAAGTAATACAAAAGTTCTGGGGTAATGGGCCGATCGTGGCCTAAATCCTAGGACCCATGGCGCGGTACGCTGCGGGACCTTACCCACATAGAATAGAACCCCAAAAGTTTTACAATGAAAATGTAAAAACAAACATATTTTCATACTTCTTTTCTGGTCCAAAAATGCATCAAACTCTTCATATTTAAGATCAAGACAGGGTTTTAGTTTCCCATGTCTAAGCTGGGTTCTTTGTAATGTTTCTCTGTATTCTCGGACAGCAGATACCAATTCCCAGTTATTATTTTTTAGCTGGAAAAATAAATGACTATTAGTATAAAACATAATAAAAACTGCCATCTGACATTTTTTATGGGTTAAAACAGTTTGCATACTGCTCTGTGGGGCTTTGAAAATAAACAACAATTTTTTGTCTTCAATTTTGAAACAAATGTTTTTTGTCTTCCAATTAAAAGCTGGTTTATTCAGTAACAAAATATTTAGACCAGTGTTTCAGAACACTCAGGTTTTTAAATACTTTTTTTTAACTGGATTTGCACCTGTTTTTTTAACTACTTTGCACCATTACAAGTTTTGGTTGGTCCACTAAAAAATCTTATGAAAACAATGGTACATACAAATAAAAAAAAAAAAAAATAACTCAAACAAATATCAGTTGAAAAAGGCTATTTCAGCAAAAATAACTAATAACCATACACAAAACTCAAAGTAAATTCAAATAATACACACAAACACAAAATTTATTTTCAAACTGAAAGCTAGAATACATTTTCACTACACACCTTATCCTTCAGTAGGTTGAGAGATTTTCTAACCAACCAGCCCCGAACATAACGTTGAATTTCTAAAGCGCTCTCTTGTACCAATGCTGGGCTTGGCAAGCTAGGACCAGGGTGATAAATCTAAACAAAAATTCAAAATTAACTCTGTGCATTTCTATCTAGTGTTAGAAAATGGTGTCACCCATATATATCCCTCCCAAAAAAACTTCAAAAAATAATCACCCACAAAGTGACATACTTGGTAACACGTAAGCAGGCACGAGGTGTATGAAACAGAACACCCGCGTTAAAGACCGGTTTTCCAGCCATGAGAGGTTAAAATAAGTTACATTCATTCAAAAAACTTGTAACCTACTGACATAAACGTTTGTCTTAATGGAAAAAAACTAATAAAAGTGTGTTATTTTACGTTTTTTTTTTACTGAACGTATGTAATTTCTCTGTAATAACACTTCAACAGACATTATAACACAGTTGTTCTGTTGCATACAACTTCATGCCCGCTTACCATGTATGTAACTTTGTCGGTTATTCCTATTTTAATATTTTAATCTATAACTGACAGCTTAGACAATCCATTGGGTACCAATAATTTTATAAAAAGTGTTGCATATTGGGCAACTAAGGAAAAGTAACATCTAGAACAGGGGTGTACAAACTTATAAAAACGCGGGCCAATATGTGAAAAAAAATATTTATGCGAAGGGCTGTCAGGCTATAAAGTTTTCCTCTACATTTGCGACGCGACTCGTATTGGCAAAAATGCGATTTTAACGAATACCGTTAGGTCAAGTTTGAGGCATATGCTGGTTATAAACAAGGATCCTAGAATAGATTAAACTCCGTACTTGTGGAGTAAAAGACAAAGTTTCTTTGAAGTCCTTTGAGGGCCATTTATTTTGCTCCTGCAGGCCACGGTTTGGAAACCCCTGAACTAGAATATAAGTTATATAACATATAATCATATACCTCATATACATTAGTGTGCGGACCTATCCTTTTAATTCTCTGCATTTCACGTCTGTGGTTGTTTCTTCCACTGCTGCGAGATTCTCTCATTCGACGCTGACGGTTTTCACTTCTCTCTTTTAATTTAGCTGAAAAAATGTTAATGACTCTTATTTATCCTTTTTGGTGGGGCAATGATAGATTGTTATAAAACAGACGTAAACCCCATGCCCACTTACAAGTTACCATGTATGCAAGTTTGTGAGTGATTATATTTTCTGTCTGCCTGACAACTGGCAGGAATAATTAGCATAAACTCTCTTGCCCAAAACACACATCTACAATGGTAGCAGCACCAAGCATTTAATCCCATATCATTTGGTTTCCATGTAAGCACTCAACCATTAGGCCATGGGCAAAGCTCCAGACAACTTGCTTATAATTATCACACACTATTAGTTGGGATACATTTATGGGTTAGAAACTTGGTGTCCCTATGATACAGACCAATACATGATGTCCAATACAAACTGCATAACAACTAATATAATTTGTAATAACTTAAATAGTGTGACTGCCTAACCTTAAAACCTGATAAATATAATTTCACTAGGATATAAATTTCGCTACTTTTTATATCGAAATAACTTAAAGTCTTTATTACCTTTATAAGCTCTTGCCCATTCTAAAGACTCAGAGTTAATTCCAGTGAACTTTCGTGCAGCTCTAGTTCGAGAAAGGTGTTTCCGGAAAGCTCTCTGCATCATAACAGCTGCCTCTCTTTGATCTTCCTGCATCTTCCTCTCTTCTGAATCAAACTTTTTGTAAGCATCCGCTGAATAAATAGGAAGACATTATCATTTCATTCGATTTTCTCATCCCATTTTGGTAATAAACAAAAAACATACAAAGAATTATAAAACCGTATGTTCAGGACTCCCATAGACTGCTGTTAATTGTGGATATTTGGAAAATTTGTGCTAAAATCTGACAAAAATCTTCTAAACACAACTTAAAATTAATAACTCTTTTTTATACTTTGGATTGATTAGTAATTTTGGTTATAAAATAAAAAAAATTTCAGGAAACACTCACAATTTACAGATCCACGAAAGATGGTTTGAACATCTGTGTTTCTGTCTATTTGCTTCTGCCTTGTGCTGGCTACAAACTCAACAAAAGGGTCGCGAACGTTTGATTCGGACGGGATAGGACGACCTGATGTTGGTCGTGACATTGAAGTGACAGCAGTCATGTCTTTCAAGGTAATTAGATTTGAATTAGAAACATTTTTAACTTCAATGTTTGCTTCACAGCAGCCAGGTATACTATTTTCAAGCTTACTATCCATTTCAGCGTTTAAAACAGCAGAGTCTATCATATTTTCAACCATTTCTAGGATGACTATTTTTTCGGACACTTCAACTTTCTTGCCAATATTGAGATTTTTCAATATTGTTTTAGTGTTTTTTCCACTTTGGCTTAAATCAGCATTTTCCTTTTTCAACAACTTCTCTTTTCTCTTCTCTTCTTTTTTCTTTTTTAAGTTCAGCATCCTCTCTACTTTCTCAGGAGAAGTGACGACTACTTTTATAGAGCACTCCTGGTTTACAAAGTATTCTCTTATCTCTTCGGATCCTTGAGGACTCTCCACAACCTCCGAATCAGCATCTGACTCGGAAATCTCGGTCAGAGCATCCTCAGAATCTTTTTCTTCGCCTTCACTTTCCAAAGAACCATCTTCCAAAGTTTCTTTTTTAGTAATCTCTTTCAAATTTCCATCTGCTTTTACTTGTACAGTCAAGTTTTGACAAGAAACTTCATCAATGTCCAAAGAACCTTTGCCAATTTTATCACTTTCTTCAGATAAACCCCCAGATTTCATCGCTTCTCTGTATATTTTCATGTTTTCTTTATCATTCAAATCCACATTTTCATCACATTGTATCAAACCATCACTTTGCAATTGCTCTTGTAAGTGATTCAAATCTCCAGAACACTTAGACCCTGCATGATCTGATCCAACATCATCATAATTTCCTCCAGAATCCGAATCCTTCGAAGTTGAATCGCTCTCTTCCTCTTCAACATGAATCTTTTCATGATCTTCCTTTCCAACATCATCAACTTCATCATTTCTATCAAAATCATCTTTTCCAAGATCTGTTAGATGTTTAGATGCATCTTTATCCTCTTTAACTTCTCCAACATCAACAGATTCATTACAACTACCTTCAATACCTTGTTTGGAAAGCTTTAAATCATCTTCAAGGGTTGTATCAAGTTGGCCGATAGATTTTTCAACATTCAACAACTTATCAACATGTTGAAAAGGTTGATCAAGACTAACAGAATGTTCTTCAACATTTGGAACAACATCTTGATCAGGTTGTTTGTTGCTTTCAGTTGATTTATTTTCCAATGGTTTATCTTCAAGAGATTGAAAATTTTTAAAAAATTCAACACGTTTAATTTTTTCATCAACAATATTGTTTTCAGCAACAACAACAGCATCTACAGATTGGTCAGACAAGTTTTTATCACTTCCGCTTGATCCTAGCGATAAAAAAGATGACCTAGGACTTCCAGCATCACTCGAGATGTTCTGATCATCATTTTCTTCGTCACTTTTATCAGAAACTTCCTTTTTATCATCAAATGGTTGACTAAGGTTACTTTCTTGAGTTCTGTTAGTGAGCAATGGGTCAGACCTGAAATATAAACTTAAGAATTAAAAAGTTAATTAGAAAAATAATGGCAGCCGTTTTGTTGTAAATTCTTTTCTCTCCTTGTATCAATTAATCTAATTGTTAGTGTATTTAAAGAAAATATTAAAAAATATTTATTCTGCATAATTAGACAGGCAGATTGTGGGTTAAAGAGATAAAACAAAACAAAAGTCAATATATGCCCATGAAAAACATACCTTGGCGTTATTGTAAGTTCTTCTTTCAGGGAACCCATGCCAAGACCAGGTGCTCCATTTGATGAAACTCCTTCATCAGAATATGAACGTTCACCTGATGAATCAAGTATTGCAGCACGACTGACTATATCTGCATAGTTAGTTGCTCCATTATCCACACCATCCAGAGGACCACCTGAAAGTTATTGTAAAATGTTAGGTATAACACATTTTTTGAGTAATAGGCCAATCCTGGCCACGCCGCGGGACCTCACACATATAAAATAGAATAGTTATAACACATGCAATTGGATTCATACACTTTGATTCTGCTTACAAGCTACCACAGAGGCAACTTTGTGGTTGATTTTATTTTTTGTCTGCAGGGCTTGGAATTTACTCAACTCATTAGTGCTCTGGGTTAGAGAAACAAACATGTCTTTGCCAAAGGGCACCAATGGTAGCAGCATCAGGCTTCTAACTCAGTACCCTCTGGTTCTAAAGTATGGGCTCTAAACACTGCGTCACGATGCAGGTATTTAGCATTTAGATAATAAATGTGCGTCCTTTCAAATTATTATTCCCAAAATAAAAAAAAACACAAGTAAAGAAAAAACTACATATCACTTTAAAATTCATAGCTTTTAAAATATATTACACCAATTGAATCGGCAAATCTATTAAAACCAATGGTTTAAACTAATGCACAACAAAACACCTGAGAGCCAATGTGACAACCAATTATCTTGCTGGATTTCACTTTTTTCATCATCAGATTTCTCGGTATCTTTCATAACACTGTGGTAATCTGAAAGAAAAATAACTCTACTTATAAATTTGACCACTGGAATTTTATCTTTTTAATGCTGTTAACTAGTTCTCAGTACAATAAGAGTTTTGCCCAAGGACGAACACCCACAATGGTGGCAGGATGAAACTTAAACCCAGTCTTAAACGATATCAAAATACAACCCTAAAACCACTGGTTTCAAACACATTAATATTAAATAAATAAAACAACATTAACGGGCAACAAAAACTTACTCATTTTATTAAAAAAAATTGACCTATAATTTTTTACTAGGTAAAATATATTGCCAAGATGGAAAATCAATTTTAATACAAAGTTTACCTTCATAACTTAAATGGTCATCAGATAGCATGTCTTCATCATAGTGACCTGCTGTGTATTCTGTAGCTATGGCAACTGCTGCTGTTGTACCACAGTAAACACCTCCTGTACATTGTGCTTATATTAGTTTTAGTAACTTTATTGTGTTTTAGTGTTTTCATACACTTTTTTTGGCTGGAGCAATGGTTATCTAACTTTTTTAAATATTATTTTTTTATTTTTCAGAGACTTCTTATCATTTATTAAAAAAATTACAGTAAAAATGCCAATATTCACAGTTAACACGACTTGCTATAAGAGAATGTGTAACCTTAACACATTTTTAACATCGAAACTTTTGACAAAACAAAAAAATTATGCTGAAAAATTTCAAAAAATTTAGTGTTATGTTATAGAAATCATGTTCAATTTACTGACCTGGTGCTGCGTATGTTGTTCCACCGAGATCGCCCGGCACATGCATGGGGGCCACAATGTTTACAAATGATAATTGAGGGGGTGGGGGGGCTTCTGGGGGTACTGGGTCCCTCTTTTTGGCAACTACAAATTTATACAAATACATATAATAAACTATAAATATATAAGTTGAAATTAGCAAAATGTAAGTTGTTCTTTACAATTGTGTATACATTGTAAAAGGACCATTAGGTCACACTATTAACAAGAACGTACATCGTACATGGTTCAATCCTCAGTGTTGCTACCATTGACAACTGTTAATATTATGCATACCCAATATGCCAAATATACCGCAGTGGTTCCTTATGGGTTGTCTAAATTGTCAGCCATTACAAAAAAAAGTAAAAAAAATATTCTCAAAATATTCATGCACAAAGTTACATACATGTGGTAACTGGTAAGCATACACGAGGTGTGTGAAACAGAACACTCGTGTTATATTGACTATGGTTGCCCTGCCATGTAAGGATAAATAAATTAAATACATTCATTCCTACTCACTAGGTCTTGAGAAAGAAGAAATTGCTCCTGTTCTCTTTTTTGCTCTTAGTTGAGCAACATAGGAACTTGCTGATGATCTTCCAGAATGAATTTCTCTGCTGTTGTTTTTCACAAATTTTGCGACACTCCTGAAAATCATAACCATAAGAAAACGAACTGTGCTGTTCCTATTAAAAACTTAGTACTGATCAAAACTCCCAATTAATGATGTACCAAAGATGTTATAATGTATATAACTAGCGTCATTGGTCTCTTATTTAAACAGTAATTTGATTTTTGTTGGTAGCCCGGTGTATTCTGTTTTAATGCAACAAAAATTTTCAACAAGATGAATTCCAGACTAGGGCCAGTTTCACGTAATACAGTTACCATCTTTTTCAAGCACAAGTACTCTGCCCACAATGGTGACATCGATGAGCCTTGAACTCATAACCTCTGGGTTAGAGGCAGAAGTGCTAATCATTGTGCCATGGCGGCTGACAAGAACACAGTTTTTAAAAGGAAATCCAGATTTCTCACCTAACTCTCATGGATTGGGCAACACTTCTATGTTTCAACATTCCAATAGAATGATGACTTGCAGCTCCAGCAGATCGAGATACTTCGGAATTGGCAGGATTTGAGCACCATGACGCAGCAGTTTTTGGGCGAGTCGGCGTTTTATTTAAACTACGAGCGGCCTGACGAGAATCCATATTGTTGCCAAGTTCGCCATCGATGTTGACTTTGTATTGCCGATATACTGCAGACACTGATGAAATATTGGGTAGAAAATGTGTTCGGTTTTATTGCATATTTAAAAATTAAGCACTGAAGGAACTTGTTAACAACGTTTACAACATATGTACTACTTTTGATGGGGGTCTAAAAGTTAAATTTATTGACAAAGTTGAAAAAGATTCATAAATACTAGTATAGCCCAAAAGTACCAGCACAAGTCGAAAATTAGGTTAGAAAACCACCCAAAAATTATTGTTTTGACCTAAAATATAATACAGTCGGCATACCTCCAGTAAAATATCTTGGACTAGATTGAGGTCTTGTTGAACAACGTGACAAACTTTCACTGTCGTTGTTGATTGAGTTGAACGATTTTGGTCGCTGTTGTTCTAACAGGTAATATGATTATGTTGGTTGGGGAACATTTTGGTAGGTAATAACATATTTGTTGCATTGCATATATATGATGGCAACATACATTGTATGTGTACATACAACTATCCAAGTTTTTTTTATTCTATGTGGGTGAGGTCCTTGTCAAGGACCTGGGATTTGAGCCAGGTTTGGCTCATTACCCCAACACCCAAAAACCTATTCAAGTTTGTGCGCACAGTGCCACGACACCGAATCGCAATCAGACATGAATTTTCGCACCATTTTTTATCCTTGTGTGCTTACGAGGTACCACACTTTTTAACTTTGTGTGATTTTTGCTTTTATATGGCTTAGAATTTAGACAACCCATGCGAGTTAATAAACCATGTAAAAACTTGTAAAATACAAAAGACAAAGTAGCAGCAGAAAGCTATGAACCTGTACCCTCTGGTAGAAAGCATTTATCATTAGCATTTGCCCAAAAAATCCCTTGAATATTTTACATTGTTTATAAATACAGGTGTACAAGATTGTAATTTTTTTAGTTTTTACTTGAGTTTGAGGTTTCAGAGCGTGGTGATATCTTTTCTAAAGCTTCTCTGCTTGAATCATTCTGTATATTGAAAGTGTATATTGTATTACTAAAATAATGCATTAGTGACACCTTATTTGACTTGAGGGTAAAAGAATGAACGAATGTCACTTATTACACTTTTTTAAAAGGGAATCAGTAATTTCTATTTTTTTCAATTTTTTGCAAAGTTGGTCACAGATGTACCAGTTTAATTGTTTACAAAATGGAATTAATAAAACTTATCACTTACACCCCTTGTGACATGTTTAATCTAACAACCATATTTGCACTATTCTGCTATCACTATACCAATAAAAATAGTATAGAATAGTAAAGTGGATTAACAACATACTACACTGGTTGAAGCGTCCCTTACACTTCCAGTCAAAGGTATCATGACTTTATGTTGTACATGGGAACCTTCCTGCATGGCTAGTAACACTCCAGAAGCTTCTTTTTTCAAAACTTCATTCTCATTTTGATTGACAGGCACCATGGGGTACCGCCAACCATGCTTTGGTGCAGAAAGTGCCTAAAATTTTGGTTGATAATAAATAAGAAAACATTACTGAGGTAACGGGCCATTTCGTGCATAAATTCCTTTGGCATGCCACAGAATTTAAGGTTCACATATGGTTTACATAGCTTTACGTACTGCACATAAAAAATTTTCCAGAATTTTAGAAAATGCTAGTCAAATTTAAGGTCTAATCACTAACAAATATATATTGTGCGTTATGTATGTTTATATAAATTAATCCATATTTTGAGCATTACCTCTTGATTAGCTGAATTCATTTGCTCTCCTGTCCCACCAGCTAATTCAAACACAGCAGACATCGTAACATTCGATTTTCGTGGTTGGACTATAGATTCATGCGGTGGAGTTTTTGTTTTGCGTCTTCCGAGTAATTTGCTGAAATTAACAGTTTTCCATTTATGAAAGCAAGTTGTTAAATATTCCTAATTTTTTTTTAAATGTTGTTTAAAAGTCTCACCTGGTGCATAATTTTTATTGAAAAAAGTCAGGTAACAATGTCAAAAATTAGTTTTGAAAAGGTTTCAAGATTTTTGTTAAAACAAAAATTCAGTAACATTTAAGTGTTGCCAGTTGAAATACTCACCCTGCAGTGTTGCCATGTGGTAAAGTTAGCCTAGCAGGAGCGGATGAACTTCTTTCTGTGAGTTTTTCCACTTCTGAAACTTGTTCATGGTTAAGAAATTCTTCCAATGACATATCTTTGTACGCAACCATTGCATTCTAGCAATAATATAGACAGGTTAGAAACCTGTACATAAAAATTAACACACCACATTTTTTTATCTTTAAATTGATATGCTGTGTAATTAAGTCACATAGCGATACACAAATGGGTAGCAGAAAAAAGAAAGCTAGATTAGAGTACTGTACATAAAAACGAAAATACCCCATATTTTGGGATTTTTTTTTAATCAGAAAAAAAGGCTGCAAATAACAAAAAATGAAATTTCAAATATTACAAACTTGTTCATTTAAAGAATTTCCAAATTCATCTGTTTTTTCCTTTAAAGTGTTGGCTGTATCTCTGACCACATTTTCAGTTTTATTTTCAGGGAATTCCAAATAATGTTGTCTAGTTTCATGCTTATGGTTGATGTACTGCCTTAAATAGGACTCTTGTTGTGCAGCATGCTGTTGAGAATATGGGGCATTAAATTATACAGTACAGTAGAGTAAGTTTAAATACTATTAGCATCGAACAAGAGAATTACATGTCTATTTAAATATATATTAAACACTTTGCAAAAACTTGCAGTATAAAAACGTCATACAAACTTAAAAGTCAGGAGAATCTGACTATATATCTTTGTTATAAGGAGAATGTATCTGTATTGAAGAAAAAAAAAATATCCTTTTTTAAAAGCTGGAATTTTCTAAACTTTTTTTTTTCCGATATTTCCTTTGTAAAAAAATGATATATTAATTTTTTTAATTACAAAAGAATTGTTTTCTGGTCAAGTAAAATGTAGGCAAAACTATGTGTGTTGCTGTGCTTTGATTTATCAGAAAATTGTTAAATAAACCTTTTGGAACTGATATAAGTGGATAATCATACAACGCTTGAGACAATAGAAAGCAACTTATCCAATCACAGATCACTGTCTGGGCCACACAAGCTTTTCATGGCATTCATAAACACTTCAAAAGAACAAAGGGGTATACTGAAACAAAGCCCTTAAGAGTGACTATAGGCTGTGGGTAATTATACTCAGTCCTTTTCTACACTATTCTATATGAATAAATGAATGAATTTAACTTGCTTTATCCTTGCATGGCCGGAAAATGACAGTTGTTATAATACAGGTTCATACACCTTGTGCCAGCTTACAAGTTACCATGCATGTTACTTTGCGGGTAATAAATTTTTTTTAGTTATGGCTGATAATTTGGACAATCCATTGGGGCCTTCTGGGTTGGAGAAATTATAGATGAGGTCCTACAGCAGAAATGTCAGGCGTCCTGGGATTTAGGCTTGAGTTGGACTTTTACCCTAAGTAATACACACTTTTATACTCGTGAGAGAAATTAAAAGTCACTGTGGGGTAATGTTATTCAAGCAACATATATGTGTCTGATATAAAATACTGGGTAATTTGATATTGGTGATACAATTGTTAAAGTTGTTTTGGGAAGCTGAACGGATAAATTGTACTGAGAACAGCTTTGTTTACAATGTGCTAAATTTAATAGGTAATATATATGTATTGTGATATATAAACTGAATACAAAAGTACTTATATGTTTTTTTAATGTTTTGTTTTATACCTCGTGCCCGCTTACTAGTTACCACATATGTAACTTTGTAGATGACTATTTTTTAAATGGAAACCACTACAGTTTGGACAACATATTAGTGACCACTGGGTTGGAGAAATAGCCCATAAGTGTATTGCGCCAACAAGCCTTGAACTGGTAACCTCTAGGTTAAAGGCAGGTGTGCTAACCACTCAGCCATGGCGCCAGGTATAAAAAGTGTTTTGCTTATTTGTACCACAACGCCCAAAGTAGCACCAGTGAGCTTTGAACCGCTTACCTGTAAGCAGAACTCTTTAAACAAAACTAAATTCGCGATTCTGTTCGGATCAGTGACTTGCTCTGGAGTTTTTGGAGCAATTGTTTCTTCCTCTTCTGTAGGAATTACCACACGAATTTTCTGTTTACTACCCGCATCAGATGATCCTTTTTCTCTTTGTATAAGTTTTGATAAGGGGATCGGAGAGTTTTTGGCCCAAGATAAGTCATGTTTTACCTAAAATTAAAGCATTTCAATTTAATATAAAAAAATATTAGGATAATAAATATATAAATATTAATTTATAATAATATGATACAATAAATATTTTTGCCTTTTTTCTAAATTCTGTTATATGATAAATATATTTGCATATTTTTAAAAAGCCTTTTTTCACACTAGGTATTACCGACAACTTTAACAGAAAACAATATGCATATTAAATGTGTTCAGTATTTTTACCACAGAAGAAAAAAAATGACTGCCTACCTCAGCAATTGCACTCTGCGGTCTATTTTGATTGCGTGTAGCCACATCTTCAAAGGTGTCTCTATGAGAAAGTCTATGTTCCACAACAGGTTTATGCAGTTTAAGTTTAGAAGGTGCTGTCATTGGTCTGTTAAGATGTTCTATTTTGTTAGCACCCCCATATTCACGTTCATACGATTCTCGTGCAAATTCTAAGTCTTCTTGGTAGTTTGTCTGCAATAAAAAGTTCTTCATTGTTTCTAAATTATTGCATACATAATTTCCATTGTTACCACATTTATTGTATATATAATTGGTATTGTTGCAACATAATTGCTTTTTATTGTTTAAACATTGTTGCATACACCATTTTATTGTTAAAACACCAACAGTTTGCTATAGTGGGAAATAACAGCAGCAACACATGGTCAAAATATGAAATATATTGTTTTAAATGTAAATTTGTCTGTATTTTTCCCCTGTATGGCTGGACAACACATAATTGACAACTGGCCAAAGGTTTGAGAAATTGAATCATGCTTTACTCCCAATATCTCTGGCTATGAGCACAACACAATTTAACAAAGATTCCACAGCTTGAATAATGAATATACTGTTGGTGGTAAAATTCGGCAGTGTATTCACCACATAAAAAACATGTATATATATATATATATACAGCATATATATTTTTTTTATGTGTTATATAGATCTAAAAAATACTGGGTAAAAGTTTTTAGTACTTGGTCTCTTAATGTCATGGTGTCCACACTGGTGAGGTCCTGGGTTGGACTGGGAGCAAACATGGAGTTTGTGGTCCCACTTTGTTGGTACATTCTACCTCGCTCGATTCGCTCAAGTTCGCGAACTTTTATAAGATGTGTTTCTAATGACTAAATAGAAGGTGTGGTAGAGTGGGGTAAGATGGGACACCTTTTTATTCTATTTTTCCAACCTATTTGGTAGTAAACAACGAACATTTTAAGAATTATACACCGTATCCTCAAGACTCCCATAGACCGTTGTTAATTGTTTAAAACAAGATCAGGATATTTGGATATTATGTGCTAAAAGTGTCCCATCTTCACCCACCCTACTATATAACTAGAATAAGGGATGGGTTACATAAACACTACCTTAATTAATTTTGTATATCTTTTTAAATAAAGTCATAAAGACCAGAATAATTAAAAGAAGAAAAGTGTTAGCAGCAAAACGACAGTTGTTAAACACTGTATATTGGGTAATATATTGGATAAATTGATATATACTATATGGGTGTACTTATTAATGCTTGGTACTGACCTTCAGAAATGGAATAGAACCAGCACTATTTCTCTTTGATTTGCATTGTGCTTTTCTACGCCAATTTGGTTTGTTTTTCTTTGAGTAAATATCTTCTGTGATTTTTCTTGCAGAGGGAAAATACTGTGAAAATAAACAGACTGTTATGAAACTGAACATAAGAACCTACAGTATATTAATAAACAGCAATTATTTGTTGCTTTATAATTGCGTGGTGAAAAACGGCAACTGTTACATAAGAGTCTTCTATTTCATACACCTTATGCCAGTAAGAAGATACCATGCAACTTTGTGGGTGATTATATTTTGGATGTTTTTGTCTGCATGACATTTGGGACAAAAATAGCAGCATCAGGACTTAAACCCAGTAAACTCTGGTTTACAGGGAAGTACTCTAACCACTGAATAATGGCACAAACCAGTTGCCCAAGTACAAATGTGTCCACAACAATAACTACAGACTCTTGAACTCAGTATCATCTGGTTTACAGGCAATGTAACCACTGTGTAACAAAGCCTATATCTATATTAAACATTTCAAATTACCCTATCTGTTTTACACATAATCAAAATAACTGCAAAAGGCAAAATTTCAAAACCGCTTTTCAAAACACAGGCAAAATTTCAAAACCGCTGATTTAACCACTGTGTAACAACGACTTACCTAAACGTATTGACTTACCCCATCTGTTTTACACAGCACATGGTTATTACAGTCAAACCACTGGTGAACTTTTCTAAGAGCCAGAAGTTGTTGTTCAGCCAGATGAAACTGGTTTCCAGGACCTTGGTTAGCTGCTACCACTTCAAGTAACATTTTCTCCAGCACAGAGTAAAAAATTCGGTCTTGTGTCTGCTGGTTTCGAATATTCTTTTTGCCTGGATATTTATACATGAGATTAGGTATGCAGTTGGGCCTTAGTGGTGCTAGTGAAGAGTCTTACCCCCACCTTATATGCTAACCACTAACTATTAACCCCTATAACCACTAACCCGGGCCACTAACCATCAATACCTAACTCTAACCCCCTAACCACCAACCACTAACACTTTCCACCAGCCTATTCTGCTATGTACCAGCAGATTCTTCACTAGTGCCAAACTTTTGCACGACATAACTTCCCCTATGCACGCCAATGAATTAAATATTAAATCGAATTAAGTAGGATTTCCTAATGTGATTTAGAATTGTACGTTTACTTGTACGATTTTTAATAATGACCTGCGTGTACACGAAAAATAACCGTCTTGCATGCGCAAGATCTCGCCAGGAACTGCCATGTTTTGCAGACTGGCCACAGATTAAATTATAACATTACATAAAACAAATCAGAAAGTAATATTACTACATATTACTTATAACTTAAATAAATGTAGAATACCTGTTAGTGCCCTCACAGCCAAATCATCTTTGAACCTTTGCATCGAACTAACCATCTTCTGATACTCAATAACCTGCATTAGGTTGCTTTGCTTCAAAATTTTCAACTCTTTGTCCGGCCCAATCATGTTATTGTTGTTAACTGGTTATGTAGCTACAGAAATGATACGGCTACCTCATACACATTTTTCAATGTAAGTGTAGAACGTAAAGAGTTGCACTTTAACTAATAAGCAAACAGGTTTTCTATCTTTATATATAGCGTACATAGCAACCCAACCAAGGATATTTTAGTATGTAGTATAAAGAGCGTACATTTTTGCTAATTTTGTATGGGACCACGTCCATAAAATTCAGTCAGTGTAACTTATTTTATCCTTGCGTGGCCGAAAAACGACAGTCGTTATAACACGGGTGTTCATACACCTAGTGCAAGTTACAAGTTAACATGTATGTTACTTTGTGGTAATAATTTTTTAGGATTTCTGTATGAATGAATAAATGTAATTTATTAATTTATCCCCGCGTGGCCGGAAAACGACAGTCGTTATCTCACGGGTTTAACACCTCGTGCCAGCTTACAAGTTACCATGTATGTTACTTTGTGTGTAATTGTATTTTGGAAGGGATTTTTCATGTTTTTTAAGTATGGCTGATAATTTGGACAATCCATTAGTGACCGCTGGGTAGGAGCAGCAATCACCGTTAAGTGTCTTTCCCAAGGGTTCATACGCCTACAATGGTAGCAGCCTAGAGCATTGAACCCATTACTTATGGGTTAGAGGCACTAACCGACGGTGCTACGGTCACTCCACCTACCGCACCGTCTGCTATCCCTAAAAGGCCAGCCCGGGCAGCCCCCACCACCCCTTTCTATCCAGCACCTAATAATGCACCAGTGCCTGCACCACTGAAAACATTTTCCCCGATACTTCTTCATGTTGTGTATTCGTTTTCCAATTTTCGAAATTGATCAGCCAACCGAGCCCTACATTTCTTAATAGTTTTTTTTCTAGTTGTTTCATTAGGAAAGGCATTTCCTGTCTCATGACGTATGTTTTGTACATCTTTTATTAGAAAATGAGTCATTTTGTCCTAGTGAAAAAGATTGAACATCTTCTCAATCTGAAAAAAGTAGTCAGGAAATTGCGTATACACTTATATAGTAGGGTGGGGAAAGATGGGACACTTTTAGCAGATAGTATCCAAATATCCTGATCGTGTTTTAAACAATTAACTACGATCAGTGGTAGTCGCGAGAAAACGGTCTTAATTATTTTCGAGTGTTCTTTGTTTACTACTGAATAGGACGAGAAAATATAATGAAAAGGTGTCCCAACTTCCCCCACCCTACCATATTTTAAATAAACAATAAATGAATGAACGTATCTTACCTAATCCTCACGTGACCTAAAAACAAAGTCGTTATGACACGGGTGTTCTGTTTAAACGTCGTGCCAGCTTATGATTTGGTATCAGTTGAACCCCACTAAAGCTTCTACAGTACACACAATACTAAACGCGTTATCACCTCTATTTATTTTACTCAATCCATTATATCACCATTAACACAAATCAAAACCTTCTTTAATATGGTTTTATTTTTCCATAGTCTTACAACATTGCTTAACATTGTTCAAAATGGCTTTTTACCAAAATAAAGCAACTACTAAATAACTTTATTTTCTAATAAAAAAACGGTGAAAAATCTGTTTTGTATTAGTTTTTGCTTGTAAATGGTTAAAATTTCAAGCATAAGCAATGCTGAAAGTGTTAAAAAGTACAATACTTCAATAAGAAACGTTTACAAAGATATATATATCATGGAGAGGTATTTGAAGTAAGAAAAATGTACCAGCAAGACTTTTGTTGCTAGTTGAACATATATCATTGGAACCAATAGCATAAATATATATATATATATGGACATTTTGTTGGAAGTACGAAAATCTTATGTGAAAAAGGTTGTTTTAATATCGGTACAGTTACAATGTTAATGACAGTCTTCATTTTAAACAGATTTTAAATGGGATTTTTGAGGAAAAAATACAACCAAAAATTATTTTTTAAACCAATTAAAATTTAATATTACAATTTATTTTGATAATTTTTACAGTTTTTTTATATTATATTATTCCTTTCAAAGCATGGTATAACAGGTCATATTTGCAACACATATGAATTACACTGTGTGTATACAAAATGAAGCCAGTTGGGGTGAGAGAAAATGGTAAAAATCGGTAAAATTTTCTACACAACTTCTGCCCTTTTTAAGAGCAATGCAATGATCAAAAAAAACTAACAACTAATAAACTAACAAAAATTTCTTATACACTGAAACCAAAGCAAAAAGGAAACAAATAAAGCATCAAAATCCAAAAATCGGTGAAATGATTTTTAGTATTTTTACCAAGTTATACATGTGTCAAAATTTGTGCAAGTATGTTGTGAAAAAGAAATAAATCTGATTAAATTGTTTATGATATTAAGTTATAAACACCTTATTTGACTACATGCAGTTTCCTATTTTTACTTTATCTATAATATATATATATAGTAGGGTGGAGAAAGATGGGACGACATTTCATTTTTTCTTTTTTGTATGATTTGGTAGTAACAAAAAAAATTCAAAGAATTATAAACCGTATGCTAACGACTCCCATAGACCGCTATTAACTGTTTAAAACACGATCAGGATATTTGGATATTATGTGCTAAAGGTGTCCCATCTTCCCCCATATTACTATACAAAAAAAGAATGTTACTAGTTGGGCAGAAAGTTGGAAGAAAATAATGAAAAAGTTTAAAAACCAAAACTAAGTTGTTGGATTTGACTTTGCTTTACCAGCGGCTTGAATAATTTGCATGAGACATTTCCCAAACTCCTCAAGAACCATCATTTCAGTTTGGTTCGTAGAACGGTTAGTTTTCTCTGCCTCTTCTGCCTGGGCAAGTAAGCAGGTACATGTGGCTTCTATCACCTCTTGGGTAAAGAATGTATAAGGCAGTCGTTCTCCACTGGCGCTGTGATATGTTTGCGGGCGCTGAGTTGGCCGTATTTCCCCAATATGGGTACTTATTCTGCTTTTTGAGGCCGCTTGTTGCTGGCAGCGTACAGCTGCAGCGTCAGCTAAGTTCATGAGTGGATGTTGTTCTTTCAGAGCTACACTATCTTCTTCCAGGTTTTTACATCCTATACACTTGCACTTGGATGTGCATGGTATGCGGGCCTCGTAACATTCACAGTAGTTTTTCAGGCAACCTGAGCGTTTGCAGTTACAGCCTTTTTGGTGAGTCCTATTGGCATCCCTGCCTCTGCCAATTTTCGGCCGAAAAGCCATAGGATTTCTTTCCAAACAGGACTTTATTGCTTTTGAACGGTCAGTATCGAATTCGAGGTTGTTATGGCAGTTTATGCAGTTGCACGAATCGCAAAAGTGTCCATTTGCAAAGCACTCGCAATACAACTTTAAACACATAGATTTTGTGCAGTTACATGGCTTACGGATTTTACCATTCATAACTACTTTCTGTGTAGTGTTGCTCTGAATGGTGGGATTTATATCCGTGCTTCCAGTTGCTGCTGACTCTGAGCTATACACAATGGAGCCAGTATTGAGCTGTTTTTTGAGCTGTTCCACATACTTTGCAGGTACCATTGCATAGCCAATATTGCCTGCTTGTAGCAAAGCTCCCTGTGACATGTTAGCAACACTCTGCTGCTGGTTTGTAGTAACAGAGGCAGTGGCTGGCATTATAAGCCTTTGATGAGGTTTATTTTGCTGTTGTATTGTCCTCTGATAAGGCTGAATGTTAACAAAAGGCTGCTGCTGCTGTTGCTGTTGTTGAACCAGAGTTGTACCTGGTGGTAGCTCATTTGCATGCGCTGTTACATAATTGGTAACGCCACTGGTTTGGTTTTGTCCATTTGCTGGAACCAGTCTCACGCATGGCATCTTAACACCAGGAATTTGAATTCTTTGTGGAACTGGTACAAAAGTTTGCTGCTGGTTTGACTGTATGTTAGAGACAGCTATCCTGTTACTGGTTGGGGCAGAGGATATAAATGTTTGGAATTGGAACTTTGGGTTATTGGCTGTGGACTGGGAATTTGTAATGCTTACTGTGTTATGCACTGTTGGGTGAGATGGGTGTATCATTGAGACTTTTAGAGATGTTTTCATTGGTGATATTGGAATCTTAAATCCTCCTTTTACAGGTGATAGGGTTATATTTCCGCCTTTAACTGTCACTGTTTGCAGAGCTGGCAGTTTTGGTTGATTAGAAACACTTGTAAACTGTGTGCTTGGACTCAGGCTCGCACTTGCAGGACGCTTTAAAACATACTTTGTAATGATCGGGTTACCAACTTTTTGCTGCGTAAATACCTGTATAGGCTGTGTAGAAACTGCAGCACCAGCCAAGCCTGTAGGTTGTATTATAGAAGAGTTAGGGACAAGATTTTGCTGTGTTGTGCTATCCGTTTGGCTATTTTGGCTATCCACTTCCATTAGCATAGTTTCAATGGCGTCATCAGTTATATCATGGGCATTGTCAGGGCTCATTGATTCCATTTTAACTTCTCCTTCTATGCGGTCAAGCATGCTGTCAATGTCTGGTCCGTTTTGAAATGACTCCATCTTGATTCAAGGTTTGTTTTAAATTTTAATTTTAATTAAAACCAACATTCTGTAACAAGATTGGAAAAATTAAAACCAAAATAATTTTTTAGATTTGTATCATAAAACATTTCAAAATTACCAGATTAGGCCTATTATATCGCATACCATACAACCTGTCATATAAATTTAAGACTTAGCCTGTTGGCCATAACTCAATAGCTGTAATAAAGTTTTTACAACCCGAGTAAACAAACACACAGCCTTAAAACTATTGTAATTTGTTCGCCAGTCTATCGGTGTAACTCTTTTTCAGTGGACACAATTTATAGTAGGCCAGTTTGCAGAGTATGGCAGTTCCTAAAGAGCTCTCACGCATGCTATACGGTTATTTTACGCGAAAATCCTACTAATTTTATTACATATTTGTAATTTGTTCGCCCGTCTATCGGTGCTACTAACTCCTTTTTATTCGCCAGTAGGCACAATTTATAATGGGCCAGTCTGTGCGTGCAAAACGATTATTTTTCGCATGCCCACGTGCTATTCCTTAAAAGTCAACAAAGTACATACATTTCCAAGCCACATTAGGAATCCGTGAAAATCCTACTAATTTTATTACAAATTTTTTCATTGTTTAATTAATTGGTGTGTGTGGGACAATTAAGGCATGCACAAGCAAAAGTTTGTAAAAAAACGCTCGTGCACCTACGATACTGAAATTTGTTTTGGGTTAAAGTTAACATGATGTAGACCATACCCTAATCAAGAGACAGGAATTATCACAAAAAAATTTTTACACTGCAAATCCCAATAAAAAAGTGCTAAGCAAAATTTTATTTCCTACATATAAAGCCTAATTTAAAGTTTTAAAACAAAATTGAATACACATATTGTTAATATATATATTTCCCTGTGTTGATATCTTATAGGCTAAACGTTAAACATTTAAAAAAATATTCAAAGAGTGTTTTGATGACACAGTCCACCTACAAAAATTTAACTTTACAATCTAGCTGGATAGGTACAGGTCTGTACATGCTGGTTAGTTTTAAATAATATACACATAAACCATTGTTTAAACTGTCATATAAAAATGCATTAATAATTAACAGTTAACACTAATCAATGCAACCCCCAAATATATTTTACAAAACCATTATTAAATGGATCTAGCACTTTTTACAGTGGTGATTCTAGTCACCTCATGTTTGTGAGATAAGGCACTTAAGCTAACTGTTCTGCAGAGGCAGACTAAAAAAATACATTATACACACTTAAACACACACACAAAAAAAGGTTTAGCTTAACAAAAAAAAGGAAAAGGGACGATTTTTAAATTCACGGTATTTAATTTAACGCTCAGAATTGTTTTACTCAAAAAGCGAGTGCCATACGCAATAAAAATACCGTGAAAACTTTCTTGTTTTCCAATTTCCCGCAAACGACCTCAAACCAAAATCCATTTTGTTCAATTTTCCTACTTCGTTTCGGAAAGTGCGAAAAAGTCGTTACAGCGAAAAGATCGCCATAGACAACGCAAATTAATTATTTTCGATTTATTTTCTCCCTAGTTCCAAAAACATCTACGGTATTTTGTTTTTTTTCCACGAACTACATGTTTTATTACATCTTGTTTATTGATATAACAAACTTCTATGTTTTTGAAACGCAGGTTCTTCTGCAAAGTGCCCATTTTTACCTAAAACCAACGCAAAATCGTTCATAAAATATATTTTTCCCAAATGCTATGCACATTGAACGACATAAATTCTACAAATACGTCTATTGATATATTAATGTACAATAAACCTATAAAGCCAATAAGCACTTATATACAGCTAGGCAGCAAAGAACTATTTCATTCTATAGCAACAAAATAAAAATATATACGAATTTGCAAATTTGACACAGTGTTACAAAATGCCTATAAATTTGAAAATTTACAGAAAATATGCTTTCCCAAAAGATTGCTAACTATTACATGAAAATCAACATTTTCTATTTTGTTTTTAATGCTGTTGTAAAAGTAAAGCAGCACCGCTCTGAATCCATGTTTTAGTTTGTCCGCCACATGGCACATCAAGACAGGTAACAATACTTTCTCTGTTTGGACTTTTGTATATCGGAAGCGAAATTGTTTCATTTGAACTGTATGGTACTGGAGCATCCTGAAAATAACAATTCTAAATAACCCAAAACAAAAAAAAAGGAAATAAAAACCCAACTCTGACCAAAATCCCATACTTCGTTGCAAGCCACACTTTAGGTACTAACTCATGAAGAATAGTAATAGGCCAAAAATAATATTGCAATAACTGTAATTGCTATGTAATGCCACCCTAGCACTTGAATACAGTGCCTGCCTCATGACTAGAAAATATCTTTTTTGGGGGTAAGAAACATATGAATTGTCCATATTCTTTCTTAATAATACACAAAATCACCACAAAAGTTTACTGCTGGAGTGTCATATACAGCCTTGATGAAATAGAACAAATACACATGGTAACTCATGATCTGAAATGAGGTGTATGAAACAGAACACCCCTGTTATAACAACTATTGTTTCCCCACCACGCGAGGATAAAGCAAGTTACATTCATTCATACTAACCTTAGGCAGCCATGCTACATAGCAAGCAGGTACAGCAGATACGGTTGGAGAATCACGCTGGTTTTCAGAAAGTGTCAAACCATCAAATGAACAACCTTCCAACTGCAGACCACCAATCTGTTTTCATTATAAAAACACAAGCATTAATTTACAGTAAATGAAGTTTCAATTGAAATAAACAAAGGTCAATTAAGGACATTTAATTTAGCCTAAAGATAAAAAGAATTTACACGTAACTAAAGCATATGTAAAAAAAATAGTAGAGGAGGGGAAGATGGGACACCTACTCATTCTACTTTCTCGTCCCATTTGGTAGTAAACAAATTTTTTTGAAGAATTATAAAACCGTATCCCCACGACTCCCATAGACCGTCGTTAACTGTCCAATCTTTCCCACCCTATTATATATATATATTATATAAGAAATATAAGAAAATGTATGAAATATTTAAAAATAATACAAACCATATTGGTTTTTAGTCTTATCCAAAGTAGTTTCAAAAATAAGTTACCTTAACATTAAACTTTGTTCCCGAAATGGTCCCCTTCCATGAGCAAGCAAACTTCAGTTCATCCATAGAAATATGTGTTTCCCTTGCTGTCTGTTGCCTAACTGCGTTTAGGAATGTATTTGGATGAAACAGATCAGCAAGATTGAGTTCATTTGATCCAAGTAAAGTTCCTTTTTCTGCTTTTTCCACCCAGCCCTGAAATAAAATGTCATTTAGTCGAAAAAGTGTGCAAGTTGATAAATGAATGTTAGTTATCTTATTATCTGTCCTATTTTATACACCCCTGCCCCCTTTGATGGCTTACAATTTGGACGATTCATTAGAAATAACTGGGTTAGAGCCATTTACTGTCTTGGCAAGGACACATACACTCACAAAGTTTGGCGGCAGAATCTCAAATCTGGTATCGTTTGGTTAAGAGGTGGTACCTTAACCACTGGGCATAGTTGTTATGAAAACGCCTTTTATTTTGCCAAATTGTGTTCAAGTGTGCTATTAGTGCTAAACGATTGCTTTATGAGGCAAAATATGTCATAGCACATTTGGCATCTATTATATGGCCCCTAGTATGACACACCATAGAGCCTCACCCATACAAAACAGATAGCTACCACCCATATATTCATAGTAAATACCTGGAGAGCCATAGTCTTAGCTACAAGTGAATGCAAATATTGCATTGGGTCATCAGGTCCCTCCCACATGCTATGCCACTGCATTGGTGTTTCTTGCTGCAGAATGGAACTTGCAAGTTTATGCACATCGCTTGTTAGAAGTTGGCTGCCTGTTGGTAGGAAATGTAAGTTTAAAGATTAAAAGATATAAACTTACGATGGTACAATGTGTAACTTTTGGATGAATAAATACAATGTTTATAATTTGGTTGAATAAAATTAAACAAAAAAATAGTAAAAAATGATATTTAGGCAAACCATATACAAATAAAGACATAAATAAAAAGGCCCACTAATATATAGTAATCAAACACCTTAAAAAAATTAGTTGCAAACTAAATTTAAAAAAAGAAAGCAATATGAGCAAAACCTTACATAGAAAAAGACATAATCACGTGTGTAAAACCACATTAAACTAAAAAACGTAAAATTAAACTAAATGTAGCACATTATACATTTGTTTTGGTTGAGTTTACCTCGCATAACTTTACTCAAAGAAGACAACGTCTGATGAACTTTTTGCACAAGTTTGATTGCGTTGTATCTTTCCAACATTACAAACTGTACCACAGGTGATGCATCTGATACAGTGGGAACTTCTATCTTAGTATGGATCACACTACTAGTACCTTGGTTTAACTTCTTCCACAACTGAAGTATTGGGCCAAGTTCAGACTGCCAAGCTTCTCTGTATAAAAAATGAGGTTGAGTAAAAATTTGAAGATATGTATAAAAATGTAGATGCATGCGCATAACTGTATATATATATATATATATATATATATATATATATATATATATATATATATATATGTACATTATGTAGTTGTATAGAAAAATTTAATTGTGTATATATACATATGTAGTTAAGTATAAAGTATAGTTGATTATAAATTTGCAGTTGTGTATAGAAATGTAGTTTTATATAGATATATATATATAGTTGTGTAGTATGTAGTTCAGTGTAAGATAAAAAAATGCACCAGCGTTTGGGTCAAACGCATTGAATATAAAGAACATTGTTTTAGTTGTATAGGTAGGGGTTTTGAAACAGTTTTGTTAAAGTTTTGTGTTTAAAAAGTCCAAGGGCCCACCAGTACAAGTACATGTTTTGAGAATTTGTTGTGTGATATGAATTGAAAAGTATACAAATTTATGTATTTGGTAACTCTATAGAAAACAAGACCCTAACATGTACTGTTTTAGGCAATAGGCCTAAAACATTGCCTAAACTCCGGCCAAATTCAGGGCCCCTTGGCATATAACATAATAGGACCTCACTCTTACATAAAATACCAATCAAAAACATCATAAATGTACTTTATGCACTTGCCTGTCAAACTTTGCACCTGCCTCTACAGTTCTCATCAATATTTTAAGTTGAGAGATGACTCTCTGTGAGTTAACACGTTGAGCTGATCGTTCAATGTTCGCTGGTAGACCAAAGTAAGAAGGTAAGTCATCTTCTGGTAGCTTTTCTATCGCATCTATGTAATCCTGGGTGAAAAGTAGAAAATATTGAATATTGTGAATGAATGAATTTAACTTACATTATCTTTGCGTGGCCGGTAAACCACAGCCGTGACAACACGGGTGTTTTGTTTCATACACCTCGTACCAGCTTACGAGTTACCATGTATGTTACTTTGTGGGTGATTATTTTTTTTGTTTTTTTTTAATTTTTATTAAAGTATGGCCAACTGGGTAGGAGCAATTTCCATTATAAGTCTTGCCCAAGGACACATACGGCCACAACGATGGCAGCAACGAGGCTTGAACCCATTACCTCTGGGTTACAGGCAGGCATGCTAACCACTTTACCACGACGCAGGACGAATATTCCTCTTGTGATGGGGTCAATGACAGTAATGATAACAGAGGTGCAGTAATACATACATCTCATGCCTGCTTACATGTTTTTAAAAAAGTGAATAAAAGTATGGACAACCAATAAGTAACTACTGGACTGGAGATTAACGGTTAAACGTTTTGGCAAAGGACACAAATTCCCACAAAGGTATCAGTAAAAAATTAAAATATTCTATTTTTTTCCATTTAGTTTAAAAAACCTTGTATTACAGATAGAAATGAACAAATAATTACCCTGATATTAGTTGTTTGAGGCAGAGACATATTAGCAATAAGTCGTTTTCCCCTTGTTCGTGAGGAGCCAGAAAGTAAATCAGAATCAAAGTAATGTGAAAGATATGAAGTAAGAACACGCATGTCAAATACATTGTCCACACGTCCGCCATAAATCGCATTTTCCATTAAACCATGCATTGATTGCCACTGTACATCTGCTGTGCCTGGTAATTCGTAAAGGCGTGTAATAGGCAGACATTTTAATTTAAAAAAAAAATTTAAAAAATGTTTAAAATTTCACAGAAAAATCGTTTAAAATTTTATGCATTTTTGAATTTTTTTATGCATTTTTGAAATTTTGGTGTAGTTTAGAAATTAAGTTTACGTTTTGCTTATTTGACCTGCAAAAAAACACAAAATATGCCAATAATTGCCCCAATCGTTAGTTAGTTAAACACTAAAACACTGCTGTTCTTTTAAGAAAAGTTTAAATAAATATTAAAATTAACTTAAACAGTTTTAAACCCAACAATACAGCAAATTTTAAACCTAAAAACAACAGATTTAAAAGCAAAACTGGAATACCAGAACATCATCAGTGATTCAGTATTATACCATATAGTCTATACTTGCTTACCAGAGAATAGCTGGTCGATAATAGTAGCTGCAGCCCTGAGGTCACCAAGCGAAAACTCGTAAAACTTGGTCCAACCTTGAGGGATAAAGTTTCTACGTTCTTGTGCGACAGCATGGAACCAAGCAAGTGAAAATAAAGCCTGAAATAAAGTTTAGGTTTTCATGCATTATATATGACTTGTATGGTATAGTAGGGTGGGGGAAGATGGGACACCTTTTCATTTTATTTTTCCCGTCCTATTTGGTAGTAAACAAAGAAAATTCCAAGAATTATAAAACCGTATCCTCACAACTCCCATGGACCGTTGTTAATTGTTTAAAACTTGATCAGGATATTTGGATATTATGTGCTAAAGGTACTATGTAATGCATGTAGTTTACTTATCCTTACATGGCTGGGCAACTATAGAAGTTATACACCAGGTGTACAGTTTCATACACCTTGTGCCCACTGACGAGTTACCACATGTGTGACTGTGTAGTTAGTTTTTTGTTTTTATTTTATATATAGTTGAAAATTTGAACAACCAATAAGTGATCACTGGGTTGGAGCAATTACACAACAGATAAACAATAAAAAGCAAACAATCTTTTTTAATGTCAGTTTTCACATAGACCTACATGTAAGCACTTTTACCACATATATATACAGACCTGGGATCTTGTAACCGAGGCTTTTGAACTTTTTGTTCCCTTTGAAACAAACTCAGGTGTCCAGTTATCATAAGTGCGGAATAAATTCTTTTTAATTCCAGGAGGAGCCTGTAGTTTTTATGTTTGTCATAGATAAATATAAAGTAAAATATAAGTTGTTTTCACTAAACAGTATGTGTTACCAGTAAAAAATAAAACTGCAAAAATTCTGTACGTTTTCTACCCTGACTAGTAAAATCTGTAAGCCTAAATTTTTGAGTCAAATTAAAAATATTTTACCTGTTTATAAAATAAATGTTTGCAACGCGAATATACCATAATTTAAGGTTCATATGTCTACTATAAGCAACATAGCATAGAGCCTACCTCGTATGTAATTTTAAGGCTTGACTGCAGCAAGATGGGAGGAAATTTAGAATGAACTTCTGAAGTCAACCATAATCTGAAGTTATTGTCAGGAACCAATGCATTCAGCTCCTATAATATAAATGTATGTTACTTATTTAACCTCACATTGGAGGGGCAGGAACAATCGTTGTAACAAAGGTGTTCTATTGCAAACACCTCATGTTTTTTTTCTTTCTGTATGGCTGACAATTTGTATGCACCATTAGTGACCACTGGATTGGAGCAGAGACCAGTTAACCAATAACTGTCTTACCCTATGGTTCAACCTGTTTACAAAATAATTGTAATTCTGACTTACTTTTTCCAATACAGGCAACCAAGATGTAACCAAATGCAGGTTCTTCAAACACAACCATTGACCATTTCTAGAACATTCTCTAACTAACTGCATGGCAACATCAGACTGTCCTTGACCCATTGCAACCTAAATTGCAAAAAGGTATGAAAAACATGAAAAAAAATATAAAATGCTATAAAAAACTATAAAATGCTGTTTTTTTTAAAAAAACTATAAAATGCTGAAAAAACTTTTAAAAGTTTATGTTATAACTGGAAAATTTTGTGTATGGGTGAGGTTCCACAGCAGTAGTTCCCAACTGGAGTGACATGGCACCTATTTATAACATGCAGGAGTGCAGCAAGAAAACGAAAAATAGAAAAAAAATGTGTAAAAAATAATGTTTTGATAGCAAAACAAATGATGGGTAATTGTAACAATCTATATCACAAGCGTTATTATAATGAAATGTTTATTGGATAAGAAGAGTTAATGCACTTCAAAACATATATATTTAAATCATAAATTGTGCAACAAAATAGATATGTCTTATCTAAAGTCCATATGGTAAAAAGTAAAAACAGATAGGAACCAGTGTCCAAAGTGTGCCAATTTAGCAATCGTAAATTTAGGCCTGATGAGGCTCATGAAGATAGTGTAACTTTAGGGCAAAATACCCTACTCTGTTGCATATTACAATTTTAAAAAAAAATATGTTCTGTAATAATAGTATAACTGTAAGAAAAACCCCTACTGTGTTGAATGTTACAATTTTCAGGTAAAAATTCCTATTCTTTGATAATAATTATAATAACTTCAATTTAAGAAAAAACCCTACTGTGTTGAATGTTACAATTCTAAGGCGAAAATTCCTATTCTTATTAAATAGAAGTAAAACCTACTTGAAAATAGTTTTCTTCGCCCACAACACTTGATGCCAATTCCTGCAGTTCTTGTGAAGGATCAGCACCTGAAAAATGTTTTAAATAAATAATTGCAACTCATAAGAAGTTCACTGCCTTTTGGGTATTTTTTTCTGAGTTATTACTGAAACAGACTTAATTTTTTAAATTTTAATAATGATTTTTAATGAATTAGGTTGTATTTGCATCAATTTTGGTATAATTCTGTGTGTGAATTATACTTAACATCATGTTATAATCACTACTGTGTTGCCCTTAAAACATTTTTTTCAATCCTTGTTGTTGTATGTCTCATTGTTATACCTACATATACAAAAGCCACTAAAACATGATTTAACTATTTCAGATGAAAATCGTATCATACATATAGGCCTTGTTTATATAGAAGCTGTGTGTTAACCATAGCTGAAGCTAAGATATGCACTAACCAGCAGATAGCACAATAAGAATAGGTTCTGCAGCGTGAGTAGTCCCGGATTCATGTAACCGACGTAAATTGGTGGCAGGCGGAGATATTTCTCGAACTCCAAGCATTCTTGAAGCAAGTAGAGACATCGCACTTTGTAGTCTATCAGGTCTCAGTGTCTGTACGACCAAAATCTATAAAAAAAACTCCAGTGTGAGACATAGGAAGTTGAATGTTATATATTCTATTATTCTATTCTGTATGAAAATAAAAACTTAAAAAGGTAACAAGATTATAGGCCAACTATAGAAATAAATCGCCGAAAAACATGTGTTATGTTAATACACATAAAAAAGCGCTAAAAGTGTTGCTTTATGTTGTAATATGTCATTTTTTAGAAAAATGAGTCAAATCTGGTATAAATTCAATGATTCTCTGCATGCGCAGTGTAGGAACCTACCCATATAGAGTAACACTAAAGTGATTAATCATATGAAACCTGTTGAAAATGTGAAATCTTGGCTGCTACAACTTGTGGTATATCTTGTTCACATTGAGAACTACGAGAAAATGTCACCCATGCTCCGCTGTCATCCAGTTTAAGGGACGAATATAATGCTGGGAATGTGGACCGAAGCATTGATACCGCTCTGTGTCTGTATATTGAGTGATAACATTATAAGTAAAAACTTATTCAGAATAAAAAAACACAGAACTTTATAAATAAATAAATGTTGTTGATTATCCTAGCATGCTAAATATTAAAATAATTTTGGGTGTTCTGTTTCACACACCTCATGCTTGCTATTGAGTAATCACGTATGTAACTTTGTGGATGATTGTTTTAAATAAATTTAAAATAAAGTTTTTATATTGGCAACTGTATAAAAAGAAGACTAGCACTTTAATATAGATAACAGCATTTTGATATACCCCTACAGTGTTACTTAATTATTTTTGTGGGTCATTTACGACAATTTTAGAGCGTGTTTAGCACTTTGGATTCAAAGTTTTAATAAAATATTCTACAACCAGTTCACAAACACTATATTTTTATAGCCTTTATATATTTATATTCTACAGATAAAAATTTTAAGTTGTCAAGCAGTGGCGCAGCCCAAAAATATGGTGGGAGAATTTTAATCAAAAAATGTTCTTTTTTTTGGGTTGACAAATATTTTTTTTGGTTGACAAAGGGTGGTCGTGACCCCCTAAACTCCCCCTGGGTGCGCCACTGGTGTCAAGTAATTTAACTAAAACATTAACAAACACCTTTTAAAACAAAACCCACCTTTCAGTTTCAATCCAGGTTGGAATATTTTCTCTTGCGTGTTTCCTACCATCCTTATCAACCACTGCATCTGCCATTATTAATCCAAGGAAGTATTCCCACTCCTGCGGTAAATTGTATATTAAATAAATTACAAATACTCATACTTCTGTGGCGGGGAAATGTCAGTTGATATAATATGGGTCTTTGGTTTCACACACATCTAGTGCATTTATGAGTTACCATGTATTTTTATGAATGTTTTTTAGGTATGACTGACAGTTTAAAAGTACATATCGTCTGGGTTGAAGCAATCTTCGTTAAGAGTCCGGCTCAAGAAATTTTGATCTGTTTTATACACAACTAGTGTACTTATAATTTACTCTATATTTTTGTATGTATGGCTGACAGTTTTAACAGTACATTAGTCCCGTTTTGGGTTGGAGTAATATTCGTTAAGAGCCTAGCTCAAGAAATTTTGTTCTGTTTCATACATATCTAGTGTACGGTACATACGTGCCCTGGGTTGAAACAAAGTTCATTAAGAGTCTATCTCTAGAAAAGACACCTAAAGTCTATAATAATATTTCAAAATGAACCAACAATATGTTTGACCTGGTCTTTGAAAAACTCTGGTTTCGTTCCTCTAGCAAGATGCAAGGCAAACATGAGTCTGTCTGCTTTGAATAAAGATTGTGCAACTTGTTCATATACCAGCCATTGTACTTGGCTACTGAGGGATCTAATTCTTTCTTCTGTGCTGCTAAAATTCTGGAAAATGAATTGAAATAGTAAGAATTAAAGTGAAATGAACCAACTTTGGCCTATATTTCAAGTTATTATGCCATTTGTGCTTTTCTGTGAGACTTTAACCAAAAAGGGTGGAAACCTAAATGTTTTTCTTAACATAAAATAAATTTTATTCATTTCTTTGAATAAGATACTGAATGTTGAACTAATTTATGCTAATTAAAAGAATAGAATTGGCATCAAAACAACAGTCATTTTAACACATTATGAATATCAAAACTGTCTGAGAAAAGGTCTCACCGTTTTAACATTCAGAGACTTTTGAAAGAGTCTTAAGAACGAAGCAAGGCTGAATCTGTACATGTTGTTAATCTTTGATAAATCGCTTATCACAAAATATAAAGTACTTCCACATTCTGCTAGTGATAGGTAAGCATTTCGCTCCTGGAAGAAAACAATATGTTAGAATAAATATATAAATATATGTATTATATATATTAGGTTCTTAATACTGTGAGTAACATTCACAAAGGGCAAAAAAAATGTCCAATGAGATAGGACTATACATGTTTTTTTGTTAAAATAAGTGGGTTTGTAGGTATTATCTAAGGGGCATGTCATAAAAAGTTTAAGAATCTCTGAGGTGCCGAGTTATAAAATGGCTGCATTTTAAACAGTAAAAGAAAACTGAAAGATAAAATCTGTAGCATGACAATGTAATGTTTTTTTTCCAAATAAATGTTCAGAACATAAGATTGGTAGTAATTCAGTTAACTTAAAGGGTTTTGTAATAAACTTCTAGACTTTTCATGTGAATTTTAAAAGTTGCACAATAAATAAAGTGTGATTTTACACTTTAGCCATGTACATTGCAAATCTACAACATAACAGGCTTTACACACCCTAAACATATGAGTTCTTAAAGTTATAAACATTCAATAGAACCTCCACATGATCTTGAGTTCCAAACCAGTTTAAACCAGTTCTTACCTGATCCAGGGAAGCTTCCATTTGTTGTGACTCACTTAGTGACTTAGTAATATCAAGACTGCTTGCTTTGGTTTGGTTTAAACTTTGAAGTAATTCTTTGTTGTCAAGAATGTTGCCTTCGGCCTTTGCTAGTTGCTGTATAGATGTATGAAAGAATGAATGTAATTTATTTATCCTTGCATAACACGGCAACTTCAGAAAATATAAATTATGTTTTTTTCACACACCTATGCGCTCATGCGTTACTACTTTAATTAGCTAAAATCATATTACTTGACAAGATTTATGGTAAAAAGTTGTCTAAAATCTTAACTAAATGCCTGTAATTTAAAAAAATAGCTACTTTTTAGGTATTTTTTTAATTAGCCAAATTATTTTAGGAAAATAAGGTTTTAGGAAAAAGTTAATGTTTATCACCTCAAGCAAGCTTTCTTCTAACTTGGCAAGTTCAATTTTTAGTTTTTCTTCTTTCTGAAGCAACTCAGTTTTCCTTTCTTCAAGTTCAGGCTTCTCATGTTGTATAGTGATCGCTAGCAACTATAAAAATTACAATAAATTTTAAATTAAATTTTTTTATTTTTTTTTATCAAATTTACAAACTAAAACAAAACAAAAAATACAGTTTTCTTTATAGTAATGTCTTTTTAAGAGTTTAAAAAGAACAAACAAATAAAACTTATAAATTTTTAAACTCTTTGCTGTAATTGCTCACTTTCAATTCTACAATTTTTGTACCTGTCCTTTCAATCCTGCTCTTGTGGTGGTGAAGTCAACTTCTGATATGATGCTAGCTGCATCAGGAGGTATGTCTGGATGCGGGTTCCTAGTGGTCATGAAGAGTCTAAACTCCTCATTGTAATCAACTGTCTTCTCACCAAGTTGTACCACATATCGAGGACCTGCAACAGTTATACTGCTTAGTGCATGGCAACTTATTTAGAACTTCGCCAGTTCCGTAATTTGCAGCACTGTGACGTAACATAGAGTTTAAGGTATACTTTCGACGTAATTACATTTTGAGTTGATTTTTTAAGGTCCACCGATCTGCGAAATTTGTTTTTAAATTTTACTGGTCCGCAAGCTAAAAAGGTTGAGAAACACTGGAACTTTAGTGCATGGTTTACTAAACAGTGTGCTGTATGGCATACTAGTGCAACATACTGAGGCTTTAGTGCGCCATGAAATATTTTAAGTCTCACAGACTAATGCTCCAGGCTTACAGACTCAAAAGTGAAATAATAATTTATAAGCTAAGCACATAAAAGTTTAAAGTAAGAGTTTATAAAAAGTTGGTGTGTCGAATCCTATTTGAACAGAGACTGACGATGCCATTTAGGGATAATAGATATCTTAGGGATAATAGGTATCTCAGGGGTAATATATATCTTTTTTATTATACAATTGGTTGGACTTGATATTTATCTGTTAAATTTTCTAAGCACCAGATCCTTACAGAAGTATGTGTTAAAGTTAAGATCAAAAAAGTAAAGATTATGAACCTGCCCCCTACTAATAATAAAAACCTAGCAGCTCTGCCATGGTTCAAATATATTAAATTGCATCATTTTATCACTTATTTAATTGCCATATTTACCTAAACTGACAAGGTCTCCACGTAGTAGGGGGTACAACACAGGCTCAATATGGTCCATCTCTTGTATAATAAGCGTCTTTCCAAACCTCACAGCTAACTCAAGAGTGGTGGCAAAGTTGGCATCCTAAAGCAGAATATGTTACTCTGATGATGTCTATATGTCCGATAAACATTGGTAAAAAAAATTGTTTGCCAGAAAAGCTCATTACCTATATATTACATTATGCTTAGCAAACACAACTTTTTTTAAATCTGGTGTTCATTTTAAACAAGTTAAGCTGTTTTTTATATATATATATATTTTTTATTGGTTAATATTATTTTTTTTTAGTTTTTGCACACTGGCTATTCATGATACATAGATACCACATATACCTGTTGGTTGACGACTTCAAGACGAGATTCTTTCAGATGTTGTTTTAACCACTCGGTGGCTCTAGAGGACGGATCGACCAAAAATGGGCGCAGACCGCTCTGTGTTGCATGTTTGGTTTTTAAATTCACATACATGTAAGAAGTGAATATATTGTAATATAAAGTCTGTTATTGTATATTAGTGTTGTTGAAGCTGTTATTTCAGGTGTAAATAGGTTTTCACCTAGCATCTTATTTATATTAATAACTAAAACTAAAAAGCATTACAGTTATGTTATTTGTGGAGCAAAAAGTTAGAATTTGACCACATACAGTACAGAAAAATAGTATGTCTATATTTAAATAAAACACATCACATTTACAGAAAACAAGACCTATGGAACATATGGCATATTAATTGTAGATCAGAGAGTTATGGTTTTGGCATACAAATGCAAAATCTGTACATAAATGCATTATTTTTTTATGTACATGCAACACACCACGAAAAATAAGACATAAAAATTACACCATGTAGATACACAGATATGTTTTGCAAGACAAAATGCATAAGCAGTATAAATATGCATGATGACTAAATGTAAATACAACACTCTAGTTTTACAGAAACACAAAACATATCAATTTGCAATAGGCAAGCTAAAACGATAGCATAGATAATACCAAAGTACTATACCACATTACAGGTCAATCATGGATAAGAAAATATTAAAACCAATGCAAAAAAAATTAGAAACACCGCTTTGAAATAATTTATGTATTGAAATATATGTTGCTGATATTTATGCTAGAGTTGGCCCCTTACCCAAATACCCACAAAAAATACATGTTAGTCCAATTATTGCTTCACAAAACATGAATTAGAAGTTAGCAAATTATGCCATGACATAATGAACATTACATACAAGCATTAAGCTGGACTTGATTTATTCTTACCTTAAATTCTGACAGCTAAACAAAGAAATGCATGAAAAACATCATTTAGTATAGATTTTACTTATATAGCTATAATTTCTGACAGCCATTAAAAGAAGTATACCAGTTTAAAAAGTTGGTATTTAACAGAACTCTTTTATCTAATTTAAATACAAATATATATTATTAGTAACAAATATATTAATTCACCCCAAACAAGTTATTTTAGTTAAAAACACCAGCACACCACACAAATAAATTAGTAACAAGTAAAATATAACTCATATAAAACAAATATGACCACAAACTCCTAGCATATTTTAAACTAGTGTTTCTCAATCTTTAATGGTTTATGACCATTTTAGATGTCACTAAACACATGTTTGCCGATAAATTATAAGAAAGACCATTCTATTCTATATGGGTGAGGTCATGGGTCCTAGGATTTAGGCCAGGATTGGCCCATTACCCAAACACCCTATAAAAGGTAGTCCAACATAGTTATGATTTTAAATTATTTAACAGTTTACAGCAACAAATGGTTTTAAAATAAAACCATAAGCACAGGTCAGCGGGTAACCCCTAAGTAGCCTTTTGTGGGAACTGGGATAGTTGAGAAATTGATGTTTTAATGCAGCACAAAACACTCACTTGTAATATGATCAAAGCATTTTCCATTGAAAGATCATCAGAGGGTAAACCTTCAGATTTCCACTGCAGTTGTTCGCTTTCAGTGCTCAAAAATCGCCGGAAATCAAAACCTTCGAAACAAAGTGACCTTTTTCACCAAATCCATTTTTTAAACTAAAATAACATTTTTACAGATCTTCCATGGGTACCAACATAATGACCCTACCAGACGTTAAATCCTGTCGCTTCACCAAAGGTAGGCAACAAGGGCCTTTTATGGGAGATTTTCATTTGTCATCTCATCTAAGGTTAAATTGTTTTAGATCTTACTTGGAAGATTAATGAGCTCCATCCAAGATTGCAACATCTCTCTTCTAACATCCTCTGGAGCAGAAGGAAGATAAGTGATAAACGCTGCAGCTAGTTGCGCACACGCTGGAAGACTTTCCAGCTCACTTGACAGAGAGTTAACCTGATTGTATGATAGCTTATGTATTAGTGTGCCCAGTGGTACAGCCAGAAAAAAAAATAACTGAGGGGTTTAATTAAAAATTTTCAGCAATTTTTTTTAAATATTATTTTTTTTTGGTTTAAAAGGGGGTTGCGACCGCTAAACCCCCCTGGCTGCGCCATTAAGCGTTCCATTAATACAATATGTGCATAATCCATATGCTGTTGCTGTCAAGCATATTATTACACCTAATATAGATTTCTTTGGCATTTCATTATATTGTGTGATATTACCCTGATAAACTATATTGAAATAATGATAACTTCTACATTTATTGCAGTTTTGTGTGGTCACAGATATACATGTACACGTTTTTATATGTAAATAGTCACTACAAGCTGTGAACAAAACTGCAAAACATAATCACTCTAATAACTTATCATAGTTATATAGAGTGTTGTGGGGTAAGATGGGACACCTTAAGCACATAATATATAATTATTCTGATCGTGTTTTAAACAATTAACAAAGGTCTATGGCAGTCGCGAGGATGCGGCTTTGAAATTTCTTTGTTTACCACCAAATGGGACGTGAATTTAGAATGAAAAGGTCTCCCATCTTCCCCCACCCTACTATATCAAATTATAAAGATTTCTCTAAAAATCCCATCTACTCCTATACCTGGTCATTCCATCTCTGGTGTTCACTCCCTAACTTTCCAACTAAAGTTTCAGCAGCAGAAATTGTCTCATTTGCTTTTTCCACCTCCAGACGTAGCTGTGCAGCCTCAGTTGTTCGTTTCTCAAACTTATTTCTTAACTCAAGTACACGGCCGTCTAAATCATCCAACGCTTTACCAAGTTTCGTGACACGAGACTCTGCCTTTTCCAAGTTCCTATATTTTAAATAAAGAATATCATTGTTTATCTTCTAGTGGCGGGGGAACGACAGTTGTTTTAACATAGGTGTTCTGTTTTCATACACCTCATGTTTTTGGCTGTCATTTTGAAAAAGGATTGAAGATATAGGCAGTCTTTACAATACAAGTGTCCTGTTTCATACACCCCATGCCTATTTATGTCAGCTTGGAAAACTCATTAGTGACCACTAAGTTAAAAGCATTAATTATCATTAGGTGACTTCTCTTGGACAAATTAGACATATCTTATAATTAATATATTTTAAGATCAATACCAAGTGTTTAAATGTTTGCAGAAATATGTAATATCAAAGAAAACAAGTAAAAAGTCATTAGAAAATAAATTGTTTTGTAAAAGTTTAACAAAAATCAACTAAAAATTACAAAATACATATTTACAACTAAAATTTGACCCATAAAATTAAAACTTAATTAAAATTAAAAAAAAAAATTAAAATTTAACTGACCTTTGCAGTTTATTTTGTTCTTTTTCCAAAGGTTCAATTTTTTCAAGTACTTCGGAATATTTAACATTGGCTTTAACCCATTCTGCTAACGGTGCTGCAGCATTGCTTGCTCTTTGGGCATTTTTCGGCTCAAATGATCGAGAATTAGATTCCAGGAGTTCTTGTACTGAAGTGCGTATATCGGGTGATATGCGACGTGCCTCAAAGTTGATAATGTCTTCCTTGATGCCACGCTTGGCCAGAAAACTAAGGATTTGAAATACATTGGGATAAGTTGGGTAATTTTAAATACGAAAACTAAATGTATGTGCTTTTTTACTCGGATACACCTTGTTCAAAAATGTTTTATAGCAACAATGTAAAAAAATGTGCTCTTTTACTGGGCTACACCTTGTTCACATGTTACACATTGCATATACTATACATTATGCAGGCAATACAGAAACTGCAGACATAGTATACACTGTGTAATATACACATTTGTAACAAATAAATGTTTAAATGTACAAACAACATACCCTTAACAGACTGAAAACTAACACATGAAATTAATACACATTAATTAAACTAAACAAATAGCACAAACTACACACATTACACAAATTGCTCAAACTACACAAATGCACAAGTTGCACAAACAACACATAAATAGCACAAATTGCACAAACTAAACAAATAGCACAAGTTGCACACATTACACAAATTGCTCAAACTACACAAATGCACAAGTTGCACAAACAACACATAAATAGCACAAATTGCACAAAAAACACACATCTCACCTTTTCATGCTGACCCATGTTGTATCAAAAATCCCCATAAGCCTCAACACTCCTTCCAATATATCCCTAATAACATCAGGGGGCATACGCAGAGCACGAATCTCAGATAAAGTCTTAGGGTTTATGTTTCCAACTGCTTTCTGAGCAGCATTTATCAATGGTTGGACCTATAGGCAAAAAATTGGTTAAATAGAAAAAAAAACATATATATTAAGGTGGGGGAAGATGGGACACCTTTAGCACATAATATTTAAATATCCTGATCGTGTTTTAAACAATTAACAACGGTCCATGGAAGTTGTGAGGATACAGTTTTAAATTCCTTTAATTTTTTTTTTACAACCAAATGGGACAAAAAATAGAATGAGTAGCTGTCCCATCTTCCCCCACTCTACTATATATATATTAAAAATACATTAAAAAGAGAAACAGTTATATTAAAAATTATTTTAAAGAGAAAAACAGTTACATTAAAATTATTTTTTACCAAACAGTTTATTTTTCCTCAAATTTGTAAACTATAATTACAAAACCTAATCTTTTATTTTCTGGAACCAGCCAACAAATTGACTTTAAAAAAAAGAGTTTATAAAACCAAATACCTCTGAAAGTTCAATGTCGATTGCCTTTTTTCTTTTATCAATATTAATTCTTTCTTCTGCTGCTTTCTGTTTCAATCCTTCCATTTCGTTCTTCTGTGTGCTGGCATCCTGTTTTGTTTATGCAAGACTTGTATCAGGGGTTTGCCACAAATGCCACCGCATATAACCACGTAATTTATAAAAACTTGGAAGTGAGTGGCATTTTGCCGCTAATTTTAGACTAAATAAAACACTTGAGGGACATAAACATATTGTTCTGTATAATTTTCTGCAAAGTTAATTTAAAAAATATGCGAAAAAAAAGTTTTACTAGACAAAAAGTGAAAAAATGTAAAAAAAAATTAATATTAGAAACAAACAAAAATTATTTTTAAAACAGCAAAACATGATCATAGCATAACAGTTATAGTTGCTTACCTGCATTGCTACAGTGATTTCTTTCAAAGCAGTATCAGCCTCACTCTGTTTCTGGACAAGCAAAGAGCTTTGTTCTGCTGCTTTCTGCTTCAAACTATCGACCAATGACGTGGCTTCGTTTAACTTCGACAAACCAGCCTAGAAAATATAAAAAAATCGTAAAAATTTCGCCGGCAGTTTTTTGTTTTATACATGCCCTACCAGAACCACTACATGTGTTAGCATTTGTTTTTAATACGTCACAAAACACTTACTTTTGAATTATTAATGTATATACACTATTGATACATTATTTTTACACTAATGTTGATAAGCAATGTGCTACAGAGAGCATTCTATATGAGTTAGGTCCTATAGCAATTTAAGTCAGAGTTGGCATATTACCTCAACACCCAGTGCATTGTTATCAAAGGAACAAAATGTGTTACGAAGTGTATAAAACAAAAAAACCTGTGTTTAACGACTGTTTCCGACCACGCGAAGATAATGTTGAAAGTTACATACAATTTATGTTATGTTACACTTAATTGCTCAAACCCAGGGGTTACTTAACAGTAGTTGCTCAAACCCAGTGGTTACTTGAGGGTTGTCCAAATTTTCACTAAAACAGAAAACCAATTCCATACAGAAAAATAACCAAAAAACGAACCTGTAAATGTCCTTGTTTCATCATAAGGTTGTCTCGCTTTGATTTAAAAACACTTTGGTAAGTCCTCAAAAATGTCATGTATCTGCGTGGTGTGGCATCTTGGTCGCGGCGCTTGGCACAAGACTGGTGGATCTTGACAAAGTTATGACACAACTGCTTTGCTATGCTGCTGTTGTCTGCTGGCAGTTGCTTGCTTAAGAGCATTTCTGGAACCTTAAAAATATAGGACAAATTTTAGAAATCTGATTAAACTGTTTTTGTAAAATATAGTAAAAAATGTGTTTACAAAAAAAGAATAAATAATATTAAGTTTTGGATTTTTTAAAAGTGTTTGACCTGGCCTATAATTCTGAATGAATGTAACTTGCTTTATCCTTGCGTTGCCGGAAAACGCAGTGGTTATAACCTGGGTGTTCTGTTCCATACATTTCGTGTCAGCTTACGCGTTATCAAGTACGTTACATTATGAGTGATTTTTTTTAAAGGTATTTTTTTTATTTTTATTTTATTTTTTTAAATTCGGATAGTAAATTGCTACAAGGCAAATGAAGCAGTTTTTTTTTTTTAAATATACAAGTTTTTATCCAGAAGATAAGTCATTGAAAACTAAATTATAATATCTTATAAAAGAAATTTCAAAAATCTAAAAAAAATCTTGATATATTTATAAACAATATATTGACATAAAAAGCAAAAAAATAAACATACATGTCTCATGCTGTGTTTATCCCAATGGTCCATCCATTGCACTTGGCATAACTTATACAAAGCTGGGTTGCTCTCACAGTTAATAGTGAAGTGTTCATGCGCACAATCCATTATCAATGCAACATGCAAGTTGCTCATTATCTCTGTGAAAATATTGGAATTAGGGCTTGAAATTCACGGTAGCATTTGGCAAAAACTAAAGAATTAAAAGGATGTCTATGTCTGTGGCAAATATAAAAAAGTAGAATTTATTTGATGCTTGATTTTTTAATAATTAATAATTGGTTGTCATATTGAAACTAACTTTTAAAAGAGTTAAAATTTAATTAAAAATTCCATAACTTTTGTATTTTTTGGTATACTTTTTTAACTGTACTTTTGTAAGTTTTAATTCATATTTTTGCATTTTTACTTAGTTTTTTTACACCTTATCACTTTTTTCAGACATGAAAAAAGACATATATATATAGTAGGGTGGGGGAAGATGGGAAACCTTTTCGTTTAGTTTTCTTTTTTCATTTGGTAGTAAACAAAGACCATTCAATGAATTATAAAACCGTATCTTCACAACTTCCACAGACCGTTATTAACTGTTTAAAAACGAACAGGCTATTTGGATATTATGTGTTAAAGGTGTCCCAACCTCCCCCTCTCTACTATATATAAAAAAACAAACATACTTTTTGCGAAGTATGAATACAGAGGACCCCTGTGGCCTGCATCACTTGCTTCATCCCTGAGAGGAGCAAGAAGGGGATCAAGCTCCTCTGCATTGTAGAGTCCGGGGATCTCTCCTGCAGAGAGGAGACTATTTATCAACTCGAGGAAAGATGGATGCACGAGCTGAAAGTCCTCCAAGAGCAAAACAACCTGAAACATTTTGAAAAATATGTTTTTTAAAAGATGACAATTATTTTAAGTTTTGTAAGTTAGTTACAGCATTAATTTTCCTGGGTTTTTATACCCTGTCATTAAATTGTGGGTGATTTGATTAAAATATTATCATTTTTCTTACAAACTGAAATTTCTTTTTTCAATTATTCAAAAAAATTCTCATAATTTTTCCACTTTAATTTTAAAAAATGGTAAATTCTTAAATTTTTTTTTTAAAAATTAAAAATATTTCAATTGAAATTTTTAAACCAATTTTTTTTCACCTGTTCCCCTTCTATCCCAGCTTGTTGCATAACGGTTTTTAAATCGATTTTAAACTGTTTCAAACCATACGAGCGTGAAACCTTGGGCGTGACAAGGGCCATTCTGTGCATGTTTGCGCACACAGCGACCGCAGTGCGCCGGCCGACACCTGTGCGCCCAGCGAGCAACAAACTGCCACCAGGGGCGGATATGACACGGTCCACACGCGCCATGTATTCCAACACCTAGTAAATGGGTATGGTAAATTTATATATTTTAATTGCAAGAAACAGTATTTAAAAAAAAAAAAATTATTAAAAAAAAAATTAAAAATCTAAAAATTTAGATTACTATTTTGTTATTTAAACTTGTCAATACTGATTTTAACTTTTTTTCAGTTCTTTATTTTTCAAATAATTTTTATTTAATTTAGATAGTAAAAAGACCCGAAAAAGACAGCCAAAGCATAAATGATTCACATTAGTTTTTGGTTGCAAAAATCCAACTTACTTCTTGGAAAACTAAAATATCAATTTCCCTGACTTCCCTACTGTACGCTCCAACCGCTTTGTTGATAACTCCTTCCAAATCAGAAGCAGATAAATGTCCCAAAGTTTTTCCATGGATTGGTAGCATGCCTTCAACTGTAAAAATTGCTTAAGTTAGTGAAATCAAAATTTAACACATAATTGTTTTAATTTAACTGTTCAACAGATAGAATAGTTTTGACACCGGTGTTTATATAATTTTTATTTTAAATATATACATATCCTTAATTCATTGGTTCGAGCACTAATCTAATAATAAGATAATACTAATTTAATTTCATAACTGGATGTTGCTGCTGTTGTGGGAATGTGTGTTCTTGGGCAAAACACAATAATTTCTTCAATTCAGTGGTAATCAGTAGGTTGCCCAAATTGTCAGTTGCACTTGCACTGGTAAACTTTGTGGGGATAAGTAAGTGAATTCATTTATTTGTTTGATTATTATTCTTTGTGGTGACAATATTTAAAGGTAACTGTTTATTTAAACTTAAACTTTCAAGTGCTGAGTACTGAGAATTAGACCAGAACAAACAGTTAATAATTAATTGAGTTATATAAAAAGGCCAATTAAACTGAAAGTATCCATATTGATATAAAGCAGATTAGGTGAAAAGAAAACTATTTCAGTATAAAGGCAAAAAGGGAAAACCAATAATAAATAGTTGTTTTTAATGCAATTTTACCATGACATGTTTGTGAAAAGACAGTGGCATGTATGGTCCATGAGAACAAAGTTCATGGCAAATAACATAGTTTGTGGATTTGATTTTTCTGCGACTATTCATTTTATTTATTAAAACCCCACATTGAGTTTCACAAGAAGCCAACTTGAAAAAGAAAGAAGTTATGAAAATAAATATAATTTAATTATATATTTATGCTTGGATAAAGTTCTACCTAACTCTGGTACTTTTGTCAGTTAGCTTTAAATTTAATTTGTTTTGATATCTGTCAAAGGTGTCATATTACACTTTGTGGAAAGTCAAAACAAGGGTAATGGGGCATTGCATTTCAACTAAGCGGGATAAACAAACACATGAGCCCCCTGCAACTCCAAAGCGCCCTGCAATTCCAAAGCCCACTGCAACTCCAGAGCGCCCTGCAATTCCAGAGCCCCCTGCAACTCCAGAGCCCCCTGCAACTCCAGAGCCCCCTGCAATTCCAGAGCCCCCTGCAACTCCAGAGCCCCCTGCAACTCCAGAGCCCCCTGCAACTCCAGAGCCCCCTGCAACTCCAGAGCTCACTATATGTACAAGTAAACCTCAATTTCTTCTATTGTAATGTTCAGAGAAGTAATAATACTTGTAATTATACACCTTTTAGTGGGAATTTGTCCAAATGAGAAATCAACAAAGGGTTCTTATGATAGTGATATACAAAGGCCATCAATAAGCAAACAAGGATATTATACTTTTGATCAAGGAAATTCTATCCACTCCATTAAAAATAATAGCGGAGGTTTTGATGGCAGTTTTAATGCTGCTAAAGATTCACCAGTATATTATTATGAGCAAAAATTAAAGGTAAGCTCCTCTGAACTAGAAAATTATACGAAAAACAGCAATATTTAACTGTTTCACATATGTTCGATGTCCCAATGAGCATGTAGTAGTAGCTCACTAATTCAGTCTTATATTTGTTGCTTAATAATTAACATAAAAGCTAGCTAGAAATTTGTTTGTATGATAAATGGTTTTCAATCGAAGTCTTTCAAATCATGATTAAAATCTCTGTAGTTCTTAATATTATAAAATGGTGTATATATGTTTGATACAACGTATAACATAACATGTATTCCTACTGTAACCAGCATTATGTGTAGTAAAATAAATCTGTTGTTTTATTATAAATCGCAATTACTTAACAAACTAATTATAGCTTACTTTTTAATTTTGTGGAAACTAGTAGAGTAGGGTGGGGGAGGAGGGAACACCTTTAGCACTTAATATCCAAATATCCTGATCGTGTTTTAAACAATTAACAACAGTCTATAGGAGTCATGAGAAAACAGTTTTATAATTCTTTGAATGATCTTTGTTTACTAATAAATGGGACAAGAAAATAGAGTAAAAAGATTTCCCATCTTCCCCCACCCTACTATATAAAAATTAGGTTTCCAGAGGAGATTTTCGACAGTTTATGGCCACCAAGATTTGTAAAATACAGTGCAGGTGGAATTGATTTTAATTTAAAACCATCACAGACTACCTCCGCCCAGCACAGAAGGAGAAATCAACATGGGAAAATAATCAGCAAACCAAACACCTTGCCTCCCTTTCATTCTATTGTAAATGAGGAGAAAAGCAGTTCCACTTCAGAGAAAAGATCCATCATTTTAAAGTCTCAACCAAATTCAATAACAAGTTCTACAGAAAGCATGGATGTATCTCAACTGGATGAAGTCATCTCTAAATTAATAATAAAATCACACAACATCGCAGATAAAAATATTTCAAAAGCCGAGATAAATTTTCAAGAAGAAGATGTTAAAGTTCTTGAAGACAAATTATAAGAACAAACAAAGAAAGAGATATCTTCCAATAAAACCATGAAAGAATGAAAGACAACATGAACAACTATTAGTTGTAGGGTGGGGAGGATGGGACACCTTTTTACTCTATTTTCCCGTCCTATTTGGTAGTAAACAAAAAGCATTTAAAGAATTATAAAACCATATCTTTACGACTCCCATTGACCGTTGTTAATTGTTTAAAACACGATCCAGATATTTTGATATTATGTGCTAAAGAGCTTTTTTGTTTTTGTTAGTAGTAATGCTTTAATTACAAGATGTATAAACTTGTGGTGATACCGTAGCAGGTTGTTTCTCCTTTAGTTTTAAATTAGTTTCCCATACATGTACATAGTCAGTAAATGAACCCAGTTATATGAATACTCTAATGGGTCTATATGGGTGAGGTGTTATGATAAGGCATTGTAGCAGACATAGGTTCTCAGTCAGAGTTTTAATATCAATGACCATACACTTTATTATTTTTTTAGTAATGTATGCAAGTCTATCAGGTCCCCAGGCTTTTTTGAATTGTATCTTTTAACTTAGAGATTTCTTAAATTCTAGTGTTACTCTAATGTAACTCTTGTCTGAAGCTAAAGAAAAGTGGTTACAAAAGTAATTTGCACAAAAATGGTGAATCAAATGCATGGCTGATAACTTTGATACCTCATTAGTGACCACAGGGTTGGTCCTTTACCATTAAATATCTTGCTCAAAGACAAACACACCCATAATAATAGCAGCGTAAAACGGGTACTGTATAGTTATGACATAGCACTCTAATCAGTGTACCATGGCATTAGGTAAATTAAAAACAGTACCTTTGCAACTCAGTATCTGTTTCATTGGTATTTCTAAAAAATTAGTTATATTTCAAATGTTGTTCTCTGTTTAGACAAAAACAAAAAGGGTCAACTTAGTATGTGTTTACTTGATTTTTAAAAAGTACTTTCATTTTAATTGTTGTTCTCTGTTTTGACAACAACAAAAAGGAATTCCACTAATGTTGACTTTGAACTTTAACTTTTAAGTGGTAAATATCCATCAGAAATCATAGTTAATAATTAAACATGTGGTATAAATAAGCTCATTAACCTGAAGGCATCAGTAGTAGCATAAATTAGATAAGTGAAACCATATTGTACAGTAGGATTCAATGAAAAGCCATAAAAAATGTTTTTTAATTTTGGTTTTTAAAAATAAGTAAAAATTAAAAAAAATGCAAATGTTAAGATAATCTAAAATTTTAAGGGAAATGACCTTGAAACATGTAATATTAACTATTACAATAAATTTCTATAGAAAGTCATAGCAAAGCTAAGCTGTTTTGATTTAAAAATGGGTAACGGTTTAATAAAGATACGTAAAGATACATATGACGTTGAAACTCAAACAGAAATCGTGGAAGGTTCAGATCTTAATCAAGATGGTCCTGCATGTAGTCTTTGTAAAGATCATATGAATGTTGTGAACCCTTTCCATAAAAGTAGTGTTCGCTCTCGTGTTAGTGCTACACCAAGTAATAGTAATTATCTGCAAATTATGCCCGATAATCTGCACAGGTCTTATAGCAGTCTAATTGTACAGGGTACTCAAACACATGACATTCTGGCTGGAGAACATAGTCCTTTTAGTCGTTCTACAACGCCACAGTTTTTCCCAACAATAACTACAACCACACCTCTAACCACTAACCCACCACCGCCTTATAATTTTCATGATTTGGTATCCAGCAAAAGTTGTTTAAATTTGGAAAGAACAAACAGTTTTTCCAACGATGAGTGCAAGAAAATAGTAAAAGAAAGCAAACCTGAGAATTTATCTAATATTGAAGTAGAAACCTCATTTCCCTCTACTACAACTCAGTGTGAAGAAAGGTTAATTACAGATGAGAAAAAAGATGAAAAAACTCTTTTATTGCAAACAAAGCTGAAAAAACTCAGTGTGAAGAAAATTCAATTACAAGTTCACCTATACAAAACATTGAAGAAACAAAACTGGATAAAAGCATGCCCTCACAGGAACTAGACCAAAATCAAAGCAATACAAGTGAAGAAAATCCCACCACCAGCAAAGAATATTTTATACAAAAAGAAAATTTAAAACTACTTCCCGATAAAAGCATGGAAAAAGTAAACGACAAAATAAAAGAAAAAAGTGCAAAAATGAACAAATAAATGGCATTTATTTTAACAGGTTGAAAAAAGGAAGTATAGATAAACCCCTGCAAAGTTCTGTCAGTCAAACTTGAATTGTTTAAATATGCTTGAGTGATTATTTTTAATAAATTTACTGTGTGCTCATTACTGTTATTTACCTTTTCAATTGGTGGTTTTAGTTAAACCAACACTGTGTGCTTAACACTGTTATTTACTTTGTTTAATTAGTGGTTTTAACTGCTATAGTTTTGCGGATACCGATTTTTCTTTGCTTTTTTGTTTGTTGCCTAATACTGATTTTTATGGGTTTTCTTGATTTTTTCTGTTGCTTTATTAGTTTTTTTGTTGCTTTTCTGTTTGTTGTGGCCTTATGTGATGTCTAAACTACTACCAAGCAATATACTTGGCAATACTTGAAAAATATTAAAATGGTTTGGTGTAAACAGGTTTTTGATATAAATTCCCCAATTAGTTTTCTATGCAGGCTCTCTATTTTTAGGTTAAACTAAAATTCAAAACAACTTTTTTTTCATATTATACAACTTATACCCTAAAATTAAAAAAAATGTGACAATTTCAGAAAAAAATTAACAATAAACAAAACTTACCTTTAATTTCCTGCCTGGCACCCCATGTGACATAGTAGTCGTTGTTCATGCATTCCGAAGCATTTATTGACCAGTCATGAGCAAGAATTGAAGATATCATCTGATCAAATTTATCCTTGCCTCTCCCCCCAACTAATCTGTCTCTGTGGCGGAAAATCATGGAAAAAAATTAAAATAAATTTTATAAAAACTTAAAATTAATTTATTTTTATAATTTGTTTATGCTTACAATAAATTATTATTTTAACACAGTTTTTAGCAACAATTTGTTTAAAGAAAACAAGAATTAATAGTAAAAACAGCCATTATAACAGGGTAGAAGTTAAAACAGAAGTATTAAACTTAATGGACAAAAATGCATGACCATTACACCCAAAAACAGATATCTAATATTAAAAATTTGTTAGAAAAGTGTTTATAAATACCTGTAAACACACATAAATAAACCAATTCTGCATTTTGCTGTAATAACAATAAAAACTAACCCTATTTACCTGAAAAGTCGACAAGCTTCATATGTCCATACACTAAGCAGGGATTCAGGTCCTCTACCATCTCCAATCATACATGATACATCATATCTCATTAATGACACGCACCAGTTTGTTAAATCACGTGGCGTGAAAAGATAATGCCCGTGATCGTCACTCAAGTAAGTCTTTCTCACTTGTTCATATATCTGCGTGAAAAACAATACTTTAAATGTCTATTTTTTATGAAAATCGCTATTTTCATTGCTTGTTGTTTTCATGAAAGACATTACATTGAATGACTGTTTTCATTAAAAAAACACCACTTAACACTCATGTTAAACCATGTGTGTTATCATAAACCGAAACACATGGTATTATAAGTGTGAAAAGGATCTTCTGGCATTTTTTTTTCGTCTTGCAAAACTACGAGACATCATCAGGGTTTGCCGTTAAGTGTCTTCCCAAGGAGAAATACTCAAATTATATCAGTACTAACCTTTACAATACAAGCAAAACACAATTTATTTACCTGCACCATGGAAGTAGCAAGCTGTTGTACTTTGGATGGTGAACCCCATACTGAATGATGTTGAAGATCTGGCCTATGGTGTAACACAGGGGTGAGGTATGCAGTGTATATGGCAGATAATTCATTCGTATCAGCATACTCCATGCTAAGGATTCGAACTATAGATGTGAATCTGAATAAATAAAGTAACGTTGGTAATAGGTTTTAAAAAGTAAAAATGCAAATATATGAGTTAAAACATACAAAAGTATGGTTAAAAAAATATAACAAAAAATAGAAAAGTTATGACATTTTTAGTTAAATTTTAGTTAAATTAAAAACATTTTAGTTAAAACTATAGACAAGAACCTGAATAAAAAAGTTGTATTAGTGTTAGGGATGCATATTACAGAATAAGTATATACTACAACAAGGCTTTCCAAACATTTTGCTTGCAGCCCCATTTTAATATGCTAAAATTTTCAGAGACCCTTCTAGGTTCCTAGTATAATATATGCAGTACTTTGTGTAAAATTGGTATACTCTCAGTGACATTAGTTTAGGAGGCCCTGTGCTAGAATACCATACAACAAAAAGCAGATAAGTTTCTATCCAATAAAGCAATATTAAAATCTGAATGTATATCAGTGGCGTAACTAGGGGGAGGTTAAGGAGTCTGCAACCCCCCCATTTAAAATGCTTGGAAATTCCTTTTTAAACAGAATATAAAGCAGATAATTTCCTATCTAATAAAACAATATAAAAATCTGAATCTGTATCAGTGGCGTAACTAGGGGGAGGTTTGGGAATCCGTAACCCCCCATTTAAAATACAAAAAAATTATTTTAAACAGAAGTTTACCTTGTAGAAAGCTTATGCCTGCCAAGTGTAGTAGCTGCATTCATAGAAGCAACTATCTGAACACCTTCCAATCCAACCCATTCATTTTCATCATCATAGAATCCATGGTATGTTAGAAGCTGAAATAAAATTCAAATTGACACAGAAATAATTATTGATTAAACAATCACCCACAAAGTTACATGCTTGGTAACCTGTAAGCTGGCATGAGGTGAATGAAACAGAACACCTGTGTTATAACGACTTTCGTTTGCAAGGATAAAGCAAGTTACATTCGTTCATTCATTCATGGATTAATTAATGATTTTTCACATAAGTTCTAGAGATACAGATTGAAATTTTGTTATAATATTAAAAACACATTTAAGAAAAAAAAACAACCATTTTCATTGGTATGATGTTGCATTTTTTAATTTTTGCAAAAATTTTATTTGTGATTTTTATATGTAATACCTGAAAGTTTTTGTATAAAATAAGCATCAAGCTTCAGTAATTTAAAAAACGGGTTAAAAAAATCTTAAAACAACAGTCATACTACAATAAAAAGTAGCTTTATCAGTTGTAAGAAAGCAAGTTTATGGCTTGTTTGAAATTTTACTTGTTTTTTATTAGTATTTAACAGTTCTGGTAAAAAACAATACCCAAACCATTTTTTTTAAAACAGGCTTAAAAAAAATTGGAAAAAATAAAATTTTAATTTGCAATATTAAAAATAGCTTTACCTGTTGTAAGAAAGCAAGTGTTTGGCTTGTACCCCATTTATCTGGCTTGGGAAGGTTGATATCTTTCAAATAAAGAACCAAATTCTCACATTCTCGAGGTCTAAGAGCTCTACCACTCCCTCCAGTGCTGAAAGTACATGTAAGAGGGATTTTATTAAAGATTAAATAAAATTTATTTCGTCTCTTCGGTCTCGATAACAAAGAATAGGAGAGTTATAAAAGCAAAAGACCGGTAGTAACGTCAAAACAACACTTGCTAAAACATGCTTATTGATAAAAAAAGAAAAAATGTTGCTTTGTTTTTTTCGCAGCACCAGAATCTTAAGGGACATTTGGCTTGCTTAAATTATAGACACCATAGGACCTTACCCATATAGAATATATAGTAGCACTATATATATATATATATATATATATAGCATATGATATTGTATATGATATTGTATGCTTACCCTCCACCACCAAAAGCCATACAAGCTTGCTGTAACTTTTGTATTAGATGGACAGGAGTCGTCTGGGCACTGCAATGTATTGTAGCCACCTAAAAGATAAAAAAATTTGCTGTTGTTAAAAATAGAAATTTATCAATACAGTGCACAACATATACAGCATGTAGTAGTTCTGGCAAGCATATGTTGCCGTTAAGTGTCTTGCACAAGGACATATACATCTGCAACTGTAGCACAACGAGCCTTAAATCCATAACCTCTACAGGCAGGCGCGCTAACCACTTTGCCACAGCGCTAGTATCTTGGTTATTTTTGCATTGGGGGTAACGACAGTCGTTATAACATTCGATTCTAACCTGAGTAGAACGTAGTTTATTAAAGCAATGATGAAGTAGAAGACTTTTTCCACAACCATCGTGACCAACAACAACAAATGGATGACGATTCCCAGGTTTCATCCATTCCATAACATGGTCAATACAACGCTGCATTTCTACTGTTTCAATCTAAGAAAATATTTCAAAAGTTGTGAAATTAGGACATTTTGCTTGAAATTTTTTTTTATAAAATACTGTTTTTTTTTCATGATTAATTCAATGTTGCAGCTCTACCTGTTCAATCTAAAAAAAATATTGAAAAAGTGGTGAAATTTGGCCATTTTTCTGAAAATTTATATAAATGTATGTAGTATTACAAAAGCTAAATTGCGTAAATGGTGGTCAAAAATATATTTCTCTTGTACATTGAATAGATGTGCAGATATAGCATTATAAACATAATTACTATACCTGTTGTTTTGGGACTAAAATAGGAGTAAAATAATAATTTTTTTCTAAAAAATTTAATACTGTTGATTAAAAACACACCAAGCACATACAAAATGCAATTATAAATCTTATTTTAAAATAAAAGCATTTTTACTGACCATAGGGAATTGTTCCATTGAGGTGACAGTCTCTGGTGATATCATTGTAGCGTTGACATCTAAATGATACGAATCCAAACGACCTATGAACAAAACAATATATTCTAATATTACCTCTATTTATTATGCACGAGGTTCTGTGGCATGACACTGAGAGGTCATGAGACCTGAAATTTGGTCCGGAGTTGGCTTATTACCCCAAATTCTACTGTCAGGCGTAATATATTTTCCAAGAACTGATCTTGTGGTATAAAAATGATGGTTATATACTTAAACTTAACAAAGTCTTTCAGTATTACAGATGTAACTTGTTCTCAATAAAATCTATGCTAATATTTACTAGAAGATCTTTTTTTTAAATTACCATACAGTATTTACAATATATTATACAAAATTTTTTTTAAAAAGTAGAAATATTCTTTTTTTTTGGCTCAAATAAAAAAACATATTTTTTACCAGTTTTTGCATTGTAGAACACATTAGTAGGGTTTCTTGTATCTGGTGGTACCTCATGCGCCCATTGTAAAACTTCTTTAGCTAAGTCATTCCTGGTGACTGAGGACAGATTTCCACCAAGGCCTGTTTAAAAGATTCAACTTTAGATAATTTTGTTTTCTGTAGTTTTTTAACAGTTTTTAGTTGTTATTTCATATATAAAAATCAAAATTAATAAAAAATGTTTTTCATTTTTTATTGTTATGGTTTTAAAATTTAGTAGTTTATAAAACTAAAATGTGTAAAAAGATAAACTAAATGTTATAAAAAAATAATTAAATTAAAATGATCAAAATATATCAGCTAGAATATATATAAATGTAAAAGTTAAACTGTAGTCTGTAACCCAACCTAATAAATGGTGACCCGTTTTGGGGTTTAACCCAGAAGGTAAAAAGCATTAGTTTAAACTAAAGTCCTGTGTTTTAGTGTAATATGCCACCTTTTGTCCTATAAAAAAACTTACAATTTTAGAAAAAAACACAGTTAAGAACATATTTACATTTAATTGGAAGAAAATAAGCGTGGTCGCTACACCCAGCCTATGCTATAAAACATTACTACATACATAATACTGTCATTTACTGTCAAACTTTCTATCTTACCTCTTATCAGGCCCACCAAGAAAGCTAGTTTATCTGAACAACCATTTAAATGTGAGAGAGCACTTAGCACCAATCCAACTTTGCTACATTCGACTACAAGACCCGTTGACCGCTGCACCCATTTCAGTGCTCTGTAAGTAATAGACTGGTTAGTTATATTGTGTGCGCTGTGGCACAGTTGGTTGGGCACATGCCTATAAGTAAGATGTAATGGGTTCAAGGATTGTCGCTGCTACCATTGTAGGGGTGTGTGTTCTTGGGCAAGACACTTAACGGCAATTGCTACAACCCAGTAGTCACTAAAGGGTTGTCCAAATTATCAGCCATACATAAAATAAAAACTAATCACCTACAAAGTTGCATTTGTGGTAACTCGTAAGCTGGCACGAGATGTATGAAGAACACCCGTGCTATAACGACTGCCGTTTTTCGGTCACACGAGGATAAAGCAAGTTATATTCATTTATCCATTCATGGTGGGCTGTGGTGTTAGAACTGTATGATTTATATAGCCTTATATTCACTGCCAAGCTAAAATCTGTCTTCCAATACAATAGACATACATGTTGTATTCATACACGATACACCTAATGCCTACTGTTTAGGTATGAAATAGGTGTCTTTTTAAGTTTTTATACACAGGACACACATGGCACATTCATACACCTCATGTTCGCTGTCAAACAGCTTATAAAATAGACGTCTTCTTATACACCATACACACATGGTGTA